>NW_026869857.1:1077500-1377500 GCF_018135715.1 Danaus plexippus
TATCTCTATTTATATATATATACATATATATATATATATATATATATATATATATATATGTATATATATATGTATATATTATATTAAATAGTAATACCTGTACAAGTTATCTCCCGCCGGTACCACGTGTCGCGTTATAATTTCTTCAACTACGGCTTCAGAGAAGTCTTGGGCTTTCATTAATAAAGTCTTTATCTAGAAAAAGTATTTAGTTTTTTTTTCATCACAATAAGTATAACATTTAAATCATAAAGTCAAGATGGCGGTTTGGCGGGTTTTAAAATATAGATAAAACAAAATATTATATGTTGTTTTTCATATATTAATATATATATATTCAGTACTTTGCAAGATATGATGGAATTTCCACAAAAATTCTTTATCTAAATACATACTAAAGAATTAGAGGACCCGTATAACGAGTTCTCATTTCCAAACTACACACGGATAGTTTTTAGTCTTCACTTATAAAATTTCTCACATGTTACTAATAACGTTGATATATAATAAGGTTATTGAAAAGGTTGTTCAACAAAAAATACACATCAGTCGTATAGTAGTTGTATAGCGCTCACGCTCGTGTCCTACATCACATGAGCGGTGATACAAGAGAGGACGCTACCGTCGCACACGAGATAAGTAAGGACAGATAAATCTTCGGATAACAAAGTAAAAATCAGTCGGAATTAATGTTATATGTAGATTATTATATGTTATTTTTCGGACATACAAAAATAAACATTGAGAAGTATTACGAAATGTATGTTTTTATTAGTACTACCTCATTGTTTTTTAAAAAGAGTGACGTCAGGACTAGTGACGTCACGAATGCCTTTGATCTTAATTGTGGTCAGGCTATTAAAGTTAACCTCGTAGACGGTTTGAGGAAGCCTTTATTTCGAAGACGTCCGATCCCTGTAACAGCTCTAGCGAGACTGTTTTTAATCTGTACCCTCGTCTCTATTTATACCAAACGACACTCATTGGGGTGACTACACTTTCACAGGTGGCTATGCAGGCTTGTGTGGGTGACACTTGATAATTTCAACTATACCCTCAATTGTTGTTTATCCAAATACCAATTGCGTCCACATATACTATTTTTTTATACCCCGTACGTGTCAATTTCCGTCAATAAAAAAAATGTTACACTGTAACAGACCTCGTTTGTCGTGGTATTGTCGGACCTGTCTTAGGATATTTACATCTTGCTCGTTTTGTACAAGACAGCGCGAACATTTGGATCGTTTAAATGACCTGATGCTCACCATCTTGGCCAGGGGATTATAGCATTCGAATACGACCTATGATAAGACACTAAGGTTTTGAAATTCTTCGAAGAGATTGTTTAATTTGAGTCAAAGTGAAAAATATATTGAGCTACCCACATTTACTGCAAACATTTTAAATTAATTGTCGTAAAGCTTACCTGGTCGTAAGTATATCTGGGTGCCGTAGCCTTGGATCCCGCGTGTTTCCTATACTGTCGCTCCTCATAATGTTTGCCGTAGACTTCGTGGTACCAATCCTTCATTTCCTCGGGGAATACCGTGTGATACGCTGGCACGGGGTCCAATTCTACAACTCGAGTGAGCCGCTCTGGGTAAGCCATCAGATAGTGCTTACCTGGTAATAATACACTTCATTTTATTGCAATTCTATTCATTCCCATCTCATCCCGTCCCGTCCCCCCCCCCGTCCCGTCCCGCACAGTCCCAACCCATCCGGTCCCGACCAGTCCCGTCCCGTCCGGTCCCGTCCCAACCCATCCCATCCCATTCTATTGTTTGAGTTATTAGCGATTCCTTAAGTATAGATTTCGCCAATGTCATCTGTTTTATTGCTCAACTGTCAAATTAAATATGTCATAAAATTTGACAGTTGATCTTTTCAGTGCTAAATTACTTATTGATCCCCAGATCGCATTCTTTTAAACTGCCCTCGACTGTCTTCCTCTCTCTATGGTCTCCTTCCTCCCGATATCTCCCGCCCGTTGACTTCATACCCTTAATCTCTTTTGTTTATACTCTGTGTTCATTCGTTAACCAAAATGACATTAAGCTGTGAACTGCGTGTCTTTTGATCAACTAATATTTTGTGTATATAGCGCGTGTCTTACTTTATTTGTTTCAGATACATCAACATTGTACCTCTCTGTGAACGATCTGAGTAGTATCAAAGTTCTTGGTCCCTAGTCGCGACATTTTTCATTCACAAATACGTCTATACATAGTTCTGTGTAGTATAGACACATGACATTGTCGAAATCTATTAGGTAACTACTAACTAAGAGAGAGAATAATTCTCATTGTTTAGGCTAACACTATCAACAAGTGCAGCACGCAGATAATGTATTATATATTTATGGAAGCTATTAACTCGTTTTTACTTGTATATAAAATCCTCTAAATACTATTCAAACGAAGTCAATTATTTCCTCACATAATAATCAAACAAAATCTCACTTTCGTTCTTTAAACTTTTATATGTATAACTAAAATTCAATACTTTTACCAAGACTGTACCCACCTACGGCTGTTCCTAGGGAATGTCCTATGTAAATAAATTTGTTCCATTGGTAATGATCAGCGACTCTGGATACAGTCGGCACCAAGTCCCACACAGAGAACCTGATGCCCACCGGCAAATGATCCGAGAGACCGTTGCCCGGCAAATCTACAGCAACATAAAAAAAGTTGCTGGGCAATCTCATCACCAAATAGCGGAACAGACAACAGGGATCGATGCGTCCGGGGCACAGCAATACCGGTGGATTATCCGGGTTACCCCATGTGATACCTGAAAATTGGGATAGGATACCTGTTGATATACCTTTAAAGCCTAACTGACTGATCATCTGAATATCACGGGATATAATAAATACATATTTGCAAACTTTTTTCATTTAATACTATTATCATTCGGTCAATTTAGACATAAAAATACTGGTCAAATAACAATAATTTCGGTCAGGCCAAATATTAGTGGAGAGCTTGGGTTTAGCATTACAAATGAAGTTTTTAAAGTCCCCAAAAGTTATTCGGGGTCAATGATCAAAATTTGAGGTGTTTTGATTTCGTTACGAAAGCGGTAAATTTTTTCAAAAAAAAGAATATCAAACCAAAATTCGTTATAAAAATTGTCCATATGATTTTTTCCAGTAAAGAAGTATTTTTTGTTATTTAAAATGTCTATATTGATCGGACCACCAGCGTAAATAATGTTAGTACGCTTATTCCGACTTTTCATAGTCACCCTACATAGGTACGTCAGATTACGTTTCCCTAAACTTCGTAAGGATAGTATTATCGTAAGTTTAAAAATGAAACAGTGGTAAGTCAGTATATCGTGTGACGACGCCGACGACGAAAATCATATTAGAAGTACTTTAAATTTTTTTTCTATACTTTTAGGAAACTATATAGTATGTGAATAAAATTAATATTTCCGGATTCACTGCGAGTTTTGAGAACGGGCAGACGAGATGAGAGTGATCCTCATCCGTCCACCCGTGATTTCAGTTGCTGCAAATTAACCGAAACGTCTGGAGTAGGTATGTAGTTGAAATAAAAAAAAAAACGCATAATGAATTTGAAAAACATATTAGTTTTATATAAATCAATACTCTAGAAAGTCTAAGATCTGAACTAGTTTTTGTCGGCTACAGAGCTGACCTCAGAGTGCTATAAAGTGTATTGAAACAATACATACAGTAACTTTGAAGGTTATTAATTTTAACTAACTTAGAAGCCAAATTGAACTTTATTGTTAGCCCTTTGTCACAGCGCCATCTATCGGATGCTTACGCATACAGTCAGCTGACTACCTTAGGGACCGTCCATTAATCACGTGACGTTTTCTTTAGCTTTCTTTCACCCTCCCTCCCCCTTGGTGATACATAGGGAGGTTTAAGTCTACCCCCCTCCCCACCCTTCGTATTTAATTTTTAAGTAACCACACATTTTCGTGACAATTTTTTAATATTTATAAAATATATAAGTATAATCTAATTTTATTATAGAAAATTAAAGACTACAATATTATTATAACGTTTAAATGTAGACAGCTTTAATGTGCAGCATCCTCAGACCAGGGTTGAAGATCAACATCCGTTTCCTCAAGCCACTCGGCGTCATCGTTTTCGCGCACTACGCAGAGAATCTCTCTCGATCTACCGTTTGTTCGTCGCGTGAGGATGCGGGTAAACAAACATTGTACACCTCACTATTATTGCTCGGATTTGTTTGCATATGACGAGAATTTACATGAGCCTTAGCTTTTTTCTTAGTACAGAAGTACAAAGAACATCGCTGGCATGTGCTGGATGGCAAGTTAGCGTGAGACCAGAAAGACGAACGCCGCTTTTCGGTTCAGTACCCGATAAAATAAATACACTTGATATATAAATACAACCCCCCACTCCGCTGTGAGATTTCGTGATTTTATATAAACCCCTCCCCCCTTTTGAACCTCATGTGATTAATGGACGACCCCTTATACCGTCATGTCTTAGAATCTAATCGAACTATGTCTCTTCGTCAGATAAAAACAGTTAATTCGCAATAAATAAAATTGCCAATATATAAACTATCCTATCTCTTAAGTTTGAACAAAGCAAACATTTTGTAAAAAATATAATTTAAAATCGTTTCAATACTATAATAGATAATATTTTTACGGAATCTTACCAGCGATCTTGCCCCATGGAGCGCTAATAGTTATCTCTCTTTCACTTTCCCGTAGACTTTTCATGATACTGAAATAAAAAACAAAAAACTATCATAACATTTGTCATTACGAATAAGATGTTGTTTTGATAATTTGTTTACCAAGGTCAAGAACTCGTCATAATAAAATTATACGCGGACGCCATTTTGAAAAATATGTATTTGCAATTTGCAAACAATTACGGGGACATGTTTATGCATACGTTAATTAATGAGATTTAAATAAGAAAATACATAAAATAATAAAATTTACTTACTTTTTAAAAATAATAACAAAATTAGGTTTGTTTTTATGTGTATACCATATTTGAATGCAGCGATTGTAATGTCAAGTGACGTAAAATTTTTATCAATATTTATCAGACTAGGAATTTATCATATTTCAGCCTTATCATATATTTTTTATCATCCTATATTCAATGTGAGATAGTTTATATATTATAATTTTCCTCGTATGATAAAATATGTGCTATTAAAATTTTTAACTTACTGTTTGTTGAACAATAACCTCAAATTCTTCATCTTTGAAGCAATAGTTTCACTATGTATTAAATTCTAACGGTTTTTACTTATTAGACATAACGTTTTCTGTATCAACAATGTACAACACTAATGCCTCAGATAATTTTTACTCTGATAACCTTTGAATTATCAATAAGTTTTATAAAAATACATGTTTAAAATGGCTTCACCTAATTATATAATAAAAAAAAACATTTCTAATGGCTCCATATTGAAGTTTAAAAGCAATTTTCGTCAATAATCAGGCTCACGGAATAAATTTACATGTAAATATACAAATAGCACTGTTATTTTACGCGTTTTTCCCGCGCAAACATCTTTAATAGTTTCAAAGATAATTTTATCACACCATAACACTTTACGTGTTTCAGTTTGCGATGGTGGCGAGTCTAAATATATAAAAGAGCAATCGTAAGCAACATATAGTAATAAGTCTGAGTTATTTTGTGTAATCTTAATATAAGTTTGCACTATCAGACTTAAAACAGACCATTTTTTTTAACTCGCTTTTATTAGCTTCACCTGTATGTTTGTATGTTTGTAACCGACTCCTTTGAGCTCGATTTTGCCATACTTTGACCGATCAGATTTAATTGAAACTTTGCACACGTGTCAAAGACCGATGACAATGCAATAATTCGATTAAAAAATCCGATTATCCCAAACGCGTTTTTATAAAAAATCCAACTAAAAAACAGAAAATAAAATTTAATAAATTTAGATTAAGAATAGTGTAAATAAAAAATAAATGTACATTATTGTAAAAAAGCGTGGGGTGCATTTACAGTGCTTTTTTATGATATTATCAAAGTAAAGATCATTCTACTCATCTGTCAATTATTTGTTCATTATTTTAATAGGTTAACATCTTGTCAAAAGAGAGTGTTTTTTTTTTGTATAATTTTAATTTTTATCTATACCCGGCTTATGGAAACATTGTTATATTTTGGACTCTATGTATTGGGATTTTATTTAACAAGAGTCAAAACGTCAAAAAAGAAAAGAACATTAATCCCTCATAATATAATATTTACATGCGTAAGAGTTACTGTAAGTATGTTACGTTCACACGCCTAAACCTCTGAATTGATTCAGATGAATTTTAGTATAGAGATAGATGGAGACTTGCAAAAGGACATAGGGTACTCTTTATGCCGATCCCGAAATTATCAGGCGGTAAGGGGGTCGCGGGAAGCAGTGAATGGATACTACAGCCAGCTAACTTATAGCTGTGGTTACTAGAACAGGCAGATGCGTGAATGCTGGCAATACTGTCAGACATATCACATATACCACCTTTCAGATATATCGCTGCAACAAATTTTCTTAATTCACATTTCATAATATTGTTTTCGTCTTTAGGATTGTTTTAGTAATATATCTCGGTGAAATGACACCACAGACAGGGGACTTAATACTTAAAGCACCTGCTCACTCCGTTTGGAAGACAATATAATTTACACCTTTGCGGAAACTGAAAGCTGCCTGCATCATGTCAAACATAACATAATAGCATCTGCTAAGGTTTATGAGACGAAATCTCTCATCGTTCCATGGGTTCACCGTGCGGGTGCGGACTCCGTCGTGTTGCAGGGAGAGACGCTTCGACGGGGTCCGGGACTCGCGACCCAGGTGTAGGTTTAAGGGGCCCCTATCTAATCCGCGTTAAACGCTTACCCCCACCGTCCAAGCTCCTCTCTCTACCTAATTATATTTGAAAGGAATCTACTAGGGCAGCCTTCGAAATAGGTTCTAAGAGTTTATTGATATAAGTTCTGGACAGGCCCAAATCTTTTAAATTGGATAGAGATTTAGCTGTTATACCTCTCGCTGCCACTTCTATCTGATGAATAAAAAGTTATTAAATATTTGTAAATTCCGTAAGATGCTACGGTGTAAGGCCCCGCTGTTACACCTGATCAAATTCTTTTGCCTTATCTACCGGATGTGTAAGCCTCTACTAACAAAGGCTTTACAATTATTGTTACGATTTGACCGACTTGCAATCTTATGTCTCCTGACATTAGCTTTCAATCTACCGTATATTAGCCAGAGCAGATCCCACATCTATATAGTTTGACATTCAATTGAAAAAAGACGGCCATATTCAGCGTTTTTTTTTTTTTTTTTTTTTTCGTGTAGAAATCCTCTTACAGACTGCTCACTGCCCTGGCTCTACAGTGAGTTTTGTGTGGGGGTCGCCCAGCGCCTGATGGTATTGGCACTGGGAATATCCACTAAAACTCCCCGGCTTCCCTTCCTGCCCGTATTTAGGGTGATTTGGGACCTGCTGTAGCAATTCACCAATTCAGCCCCGGGCGGCCATATTCAGCCTAAACAGACCAATATATCGTATAAACTATTATTTTTCAACTATCCTACAATAATAAAGCCATCTTTATAATTGCAACTTAGAATACAGCTACAAAATATATTTACAAAATATTTAAAATACATTTTAAATTATGTTATAAAGGTAAACAGATGAAAAATAATATATGTATTATTCCGAGAGAGTACATAACGTGTTGAAAAATTCTTAATATTAAATTAATATCGTTTTAGATAGAGTAGAAAAATTTATTATAAATTATTACTAGTAAAAATAAATCTCGATTAGTACAAAATGAATAAACATTATATATAAAATATATATTATATTGACATATTTTTGTCACATGAAACATTCTACACAAATGTCATGTAAAGCAGAAGTCATAATAGGTATTACAAACTTTGCCTATATCAGAACTGATGCACTAAAAAACATCGCAGAGCGATAACTTATGACAAAAGTACTTAAATACTAAATTAAACAATAATATCCTCCTAATTTAACGTTTATTTGCCATAGTTAAGTGAACTTCTGTAAAGAACTGTGCGTTTTATGTGAATTAACATAAAATCTGTGATTATTATTATTCGATTTAATGTTCAAAAGTTTTAATAAATTAAAATGACCCTAACAGAGAAGGAGTGGTTTATAGAAGCGCCGTGGGGTCGTTTGTGTGGTGAGTAGCATATTTACTAAAAAATGTATATTTCAAAATCTCATATTATTCCTCCTTATATCGTTTAAACCATGACCTTTGCCTCTATATTTTTTTTAAAGAAGTAATTAGAATTACGTAACATTCTATATAAGGAAAAAATATTGTTTAAAAGTTTTTAATTGTATGTATATGTTTTCTTTAGTTGTAGCTTGGGGTAACTCCATTAACCCACCGGTGCTGGTGTGTCATGGCAGCTGGGATTCCATTGCCAGTTTCAGGCGGCTCATCAAGCTTTTACCCCAAAATTTCTATTACATAGGTATGTTTACCTGTTATTGAAATTATTATTTGTATGGCAACATTACTTTAATCATTATTTGAAAATGTTTTTTTTTTAATTATAGCAACAAAATGTAATTTTTGTATGGATATATATATATATCATTAGATTTATATAGGGGCAGAATTTAGTTTTTTCTTAGAAACTTTCATTCATATATATTTTGTACTAAGTATATGGACTACAGAATTGTTACTCGGAATGTGCTTATTGTGGTGTTCGAGACAATCTGCTATAGCATTGCAGTTGAATGTGCAAGTGTCCCGTGATTCGCCATTGAGGCGACGAGGGTAGCTATCGGGTTCAGTGGATTATTTCTGGCCAATAGTCGGGAGTCCTGTATAACATTCCAATTCACCCCATGGGTCAGAGGAAACGGCAAAATTACTTGCCAATTGAAAAAAAAAAAACTTTTATTTAGAATTATTCCATACTTATAAATTTCTATTCACGATATTTGATACACATGGTTAAGGAAAAGTACTTTTAGTAATACGATCAGTCCAATTTGTAATTCACATGGCCTTACAGGACCGTAATTATTATTAGGTATTTTAGTAACCAAGAAAACTTCATACAGATGCACTTAATCAGAATAAAATTTGAATATTTTTTTTTTGACACTATCTAAAAACTTTTAACTTGAACGCTTCTAAATGATGTTTTCCCTCCATGTTTGTCGAAGTTGCAGAAAAAAAAAATTTTTTTTTTATTACTAATGTCAGTTGATTGATAGAAGAAAGGTTTTGGTGTATAATAAAATATATATATATATATATTTAATATCCTATTAATTATATAGAATGGAGATAATTGATATTTTTTGTACATACATGTACATATGCTTCAAGCCGCTACACAGCTGCTTCAACCGGCTTAAAGATTTAATTATATATTAATATATGGAAATAAATTCTAGTCTATGTTTCATAGATTTAAGGAAGGTTATATAGTGTTAACATATATAGGTTTCGAGTTACCTGGATGTGGGAAGTCGGATGCGATGCCTCCAGGGTTAATGATTACCGTCTTCGACCTCGTGTACAGCCTGCAGGTGGTGGTGAAACACTTTAGATGGAAAGAATTTGCATTCATGGGACATTCACTTGGAAGTTCACTTGGTGAGCATAGCCCTGGTTTAAGTCGTGACGATTAAACAGACATGGCTTTTTTTTGTTATGTTATAAGGTATATATAGATATTATTGGACTCATAAAACAGAGTTTTATTAGCAATAACCTTACCAGATATCTGCATCATCAACTAATTACGGAGCGTACATTTTCTGTTTCATAAACCTACGAAGATACGTTGGTAACACTGAAAATGTTTAGAACTGGCCAGTTAGAAATATTGCTAATAGAAACTTTTTTTGAATTTCAATTTTAGAACTCTTTGGTAACTTTCTGAAATAAATTGCATTCATTTGTCATTTGTTTTTGTGAATTGGCGGAAAATCTGTAACAGTTGTTTACTACACGTGAAAAAAAGTCGACCCAAGATAATTTTCGGTCGATGATTTATGCTTTCGTTGTGGGTTTACTCAACAACAAAGTTGTGATAGGCTGCGATTAGCATTTCTTAATGAAGCCCCATCCCTTGCCACTATTTACATTGGTGCATCCAGTTTAAAAGTGGATGCAGCAATATCAATGATGGCAATGCCATAGAAGAGACCCCTAAGGAAGAATGGCCCACTGCTTTTCTCAGTGGTTCCATCGAATGCGACGATGTGTAGAGGAACGGAGATTACTTCAAACAACAACTAAAGTATTGGCAGCTTTCTACATTAAGCCGTTTTTTATTTTCTAAATACTTTCAGTGTTACCTAGGCACTATGTGCGAAAATTTATGAAAGAAATCTGAAAACGCTCCGTATTGAGTTTGGCGATGCAATCTTTTGGTAAGAAGTACAGTCAGCGCTTAGTTTACGCGTCTCTTTGTAGCGACTCTATTCTCAATCATTGTCATATCTATTGTGATCCACCTCAGCAATTTTTACCGGAGCTTGTGATCTACGCATCAAAAACAGTCAGGATTTTTTTGGCAAATATGTATTTTCAGGTCTCCTATACAATATGGCGTATCCAAAAAAAATAACCAAAATGGTGTTGTTGGATCCGGTGACATTGGCCTTCTCTGTACCTCCAGAGGAATTCCCGACATGGTGAGGGTTTTTATCATGATGGAAGATGCAGTGCTTGTCTTTTGCTTCAGTGAAAACATTTATATCTAGAGAGATCCAAGACTTACGCGAGTATTCATTTAAATGAAACTAATATTTTCGGATTACTACACGTATTTTATTATTTTAAAGACCACAGATGTAGATCACATCTCGTCTGCCCGTGATTACGGTTGCTGTATAGTAACCGAAACGTCGGGATTACGTAGTTTAAAAATACGCGTAGTAATCCGTAAATATTAGTTTAATTTAAATTCCTACCTAGAACCTATCGTGTGGTAAGCTCTAACGGACACTATAGCTCAGTGCTGAGAGTGGCTGTAAATTACCTTAGTAGCGGATTCGATTCCGGTCAAGTCATGTTCTTTCTATCACCCAGGTACAAGTTATTCTTTTCGGATTTCTTCAAGAATTACAAAAGATATAGCTCATTAGACGAGAAGCCGGTCTATACGAAGGAAGTTGTGAGTATTTTTTTTTTTTAATTCATGTCAATTAAAAAGGACACGGATTTTAATAGCAGGATTTTGTCGTATTAGCATTGAAAAGCAACCTTAATTTATATACAATATATATATATATATATATATATTTAAAGTACTCTATTTTTTTTGTTCAGGCGTTAAACAAATTAATAGAACGTAGAGGTCTAGATTTGGACACAGCAATGGCAATAATAGAAAGGTCCACTGAAGACCTTGGGGATGGTTATGTAAGGTGTGTTTTATTTTTATGCTTAACTGGCAACACTTGAATAATTTTTTTTAATACAGTACACAAACAGAACATTATTATTATCCTTAGCATTATAAATGAAAAAACAGCTTTTCTATAATAATACTTTTTTATCTGCTTTTTACACCTGGCAATACCGATTTCATGTCTACAGATTCAGCTTCGACCCTCGCATGAAGATGGTAGCCAGCCCGCCCATACCAGACAAGGTCATCAAGAAAATGTTTACATCAGTGAAAACTTCAATACTAGCCATAATAGCTGGTAGTTCCAAAAACCAGTCTCTTTACAGCATGACGCCATATTTGTTCGACGAAAACGCCTTTGTCCACAAGAATTTTAAATTTAGAATCGTCGAAGGCGGCCATGACGTGCACGCTGTGAATCCGGATGAAGTAGCGCCGTTTGTTAGCCAGTTCCTGCTGTACGGTGTCGCTGGGCTGGAGGCTAGCTCGAAGCTATGAACTAAAAAATGACATTCATAAACATGGTGTTGCCATCACACAAACCTGATATCTGGCAACACCAGAAAGATAAATAATGATTGCAACATTGACCATACATATTTATTTTATTGTATATATAGTTTAAACTATATAGAAATGTTTTATTTTATCTGTTATAGTAATTTATATTTATACAATTTTTATTATATACATTAAGGTGGACGGATGAAAAATAAAAATATTTTGATTAAGTTTTTGTGTACGTTAATAACCTTATGAGGACGGATATAAGAGATTTATAATACTAATTTTATAAAAATATATTATTATGAAAATTTAAATTTAGATACTTATATATATATAATTAAAAATACTTCAGTGATATTAATAGTGAAGGACACTGACGGACGGGGAAGGAAAACATCGCGAGGAAACCTGGTCTTATAATTTCGAATTATAAGATTAAAATCGCCAACCCGTCTTGAGCAAGCGTGGTGATTAATGCTCTAACCTTGTCCGTGTGAGAAGAGGCCTGTGCTCAGCAGTGGGCTCCGATAGGCTGATGATGATGATGATGATTAATAGTGAGACGAGCGAGGTGTTAGCGAAAAGACTTTAAACCAGTGGTTCCCAACCGGTGGTCCGCGGGATTACAAAAAGTATTCAACACTCTTTTAAATTTTATTGATATTTTAAGAACATATTTTTTTTGTTACGAAATACAATACAGTTGTATATTAATGTTTATTTTCTTAGTCATTCACTTTATGTTTCTTTTACGTCGTGGTCCCATGCGAACAACAAAGAATACAAAGTGGTCCCTAGTCAAGAAAAGTTTGGGAACCACTGATTTAAATCTATAAGTTGTCAAAAAAAAATATATAAATAAATTTGATAATTTCGTATGTGTGTTTTTTATTATTTTAAACTATACACTCTCGATGTTTTGGTTTCTTTGCAGCAACCGCGATCACGGGCAGACGAGATGAAAATTTTCATAAAGAATGTAAATTATAAAAAAATGCGTAGTAAGGGGCCATCAGTTAAGAGCGCCACACGAATTTTAAGTCTTTTGAACCCCTCCTCCCGTCCTTGTCACAGGTCACATTTTTTTAAAAGACTTCCCTCCTATGTGACTTCACACACTTTTATAATTTATGTAGGTATGTATTTAAAAAATATACGAAAGAAAACAGATTTTTTTCATTTTTGACTTATTTTTATTAAATAATAATCTAATTAAATCAGCACTAAGCCTAACATTTCATAAAACAGTTGTATGAGAGATAAAATAAGATATTCGTTTTAATTAAATGTATACTCACGAAAGTCTTAGATCTCAAAAAAATAGCTAATTAACTTACTCTTATTAGTTGGATGTAATGTATTTCAAAAATAGAAAAGTAATTTTTGGATAAATTTTCAATTAATTTTAGTACGAGTATCCGATCAGTACTCTATTTATATTTAAGATTTTGACAGTGAAAAGTGAATGTCTCATCACATGAAGATTGTATTTTGAATATCTATTTTAGAAATATGCCGTAA
Organism: Danaus plexippus; assembly: GCF_018135715.1. Lineage (NCBI taxonomy): Eukaryota > Metazoa > Arthropoda > Insecta > Lepidoptera > Nymphalidae > Danaus > Danaus plexippus. The sequence goes on from NW_026869857.1 coordinate 1,090,997, forward strand.
TTGTGCAAATAAATTATAAATAGAAAATTAAACATTTCTTATCCTTGAATTTAAGAAAAATAATACATTTAAGGACATACCTGTCTTGGTTCTATAGCCATAGTTTATACATATGTACACCGGTGATCGAAAATAGTGTTACGACAAAGTGATTTTACTAAATAATTTATATCTCGTATGAGCTTTTGAAAGATTTACCAAAGGTGCTGATAATATTTTTTTTACGTGGTAATTTTTTTACACAGGAAGTCTATATTTCGCTTAGTACGTCACTGAGACTAAATAATAAATTACAAGTTACGGGTCAAATCGCGTATTTATATGAATAGATCTTATATGATAAAGATGATTTTTGGAAAAGCGAAGTCATAATTTAGATTAACTACCCTAATTGGATGTTCACAAAATGAAAAAAATACAAAAATAAACGCAGATTGAGCTAGTTAACGACTAAAAGACGGACAAAATTTTTCTACAGTATAACATCTAGATGAGATAAATGTAGATAATATCATATGAAAAGGGTAATTTTTTTTTAAATTAACATAAATATATTAAAATATTTGAGTTGGAGTCGTACTAGATCTGCATTATGATGTCTTCAGTAACTAGTTTTTACTTATTATAATTCTAGTCTATATTAATTTTGTACAGGAAATAAAAGATAACAGGCACAGATAAAATTTAAGGCTGAAACTTCTGGCAGTATAGAAGAAACCAAATTTAAAAATTAAAATTTCAGTCTAGATTTTTTCACGAATTTTTCTTGAAGTATACAACCTTAGTTTTATTGTAAATATACAGGTAAACTAGCCTTTCTCAAATTGGGTGATAATGCCCCCTTGTGGACGCTGCAGGCCTAAAGGGTGGTAAAAGACACAGTGATTTGTAATTTGATTTAGTTAGGATAAGTTATAGTGGTTTTACAGAGGTGGAAAAAGAACAGACAAACTGAGTTACATAAATACATAGCTATGAGATCCTTGTAGAAGATTATTATCTGATATGCTTTCAGATGGCCTTATTTATGAAGCAAGACTACAGTCCGCCGATACTCTCCAGGAAGTGGATCTCCATGAAATTTAGACCAAATATGGTATTTCCCAAACGCATATATGAGATTAATCAGCATTTTTAAGTCATTTCTTTTCTTATTGTCTTTCTTTATTAGTCTCTAAAAAGTATATACTCTATATATATACAACCTCCTTTCAATATTTAAAGAGTTAATTAAGAATTAAATATTATCTATAATCTGTGTCGTTCTAGTTAATCTACAGTCGGGAGCACATAATAAGTATTCTGGAAAGCGGTTTGATGTTCCGGGAGGACAGTGTGGAAGTGGAGCAAGAGATTCCTGATCCAGAGACGGTTAAAGCCAGGGCTGGCATCACCGGCTGGCTGACAAGGGGCGAACGGAACATTGTGGTGGTAACCCTGGCTGGGTTGCTGTTTTTATCACCACCGCGAAAGTCAGTATGCCTTGAAGTCAAGCCATAATAAAATTTTATTAAGTCACATCATCCCTCCTTATTATATTTCAGATATTTTGACAACTGAACTATTATGCCCTTAGCATGAGCAAAAAATGTTTTTTCACTCAAAAAAAAATTAACCTCCATGTTTATAACTAAGACGGAACTTTAAATTAAACCATTTTTGGTTTCCTAAAATACAGTGCTTATCAGAAACAGTTGATTACTACATAAATAACAAAATGGCAAAATTTATATATATATATATATGATTATAGTTTCCACCGATCAAGTCTTCTCAAGCTGTCCGCTTACTCGGTGATACCTATGCTCATAAGGACAGCTCATAGGAGCTATTGCAGGGGTAAGCTGTTCCCGTTGCTGAACATCATGAGGGATTATACAGCACTGGCCAGACGAGCTGCCGCTTGCTGTAGGGAGCACTCGGTTGTTGGTGTACAGCTGTGAGTATGGTTTGTATTTTATACGGTATGTATGTATTGTGATGAGTAGCAAGACTGTGACAGAAGCTGATACAATACAGTGACCGACCTCCATCACACTTGACCTCACATTATTTAGCAACACTTACTAAGTATAACTAATAAGTAACATGTGATTATTTATCTGTATTTTAATATGTGTGTGAACTAGTCTGTGGTCGCGACTCCGCCTGAGTGTATCTAGGTTTTGGTGTCGAGAGATATCTATAAAATAGATAAAATTATATATACATACATGTATTTGTAATTTCTGAAAGTTAATGAGATTTTTTTTTTATTCTGTTTTCAAATAGCTTTATTTGTTATCTGTGTTTGTATTGGGTCCACAGATAAGTAATGATTTAATTTTTTTTTTCTTCTTATCAAGGCAGTCGGTGTCGATGACTGTGTCATCTATGCTGAGCTTGTTGTGCCGCCAGCAGACTGAACTGTCTCTGATGATGGCCAGGGCTTCGAGCGCTTTGTTGGGGACTGCGCCCTGGATCAGAGGCGACGTGCCCTCTATAGGGGAAGGCACGATTGTGGTGAGATATATATATAAGTCTCTAATATATTGTGAGTGTCCATATATAAAAAAATTTTTGTTTCACAGAAAATCCACCACGGATTCCTCGTGGTGCAGTCCACGCTGTTGAAGTACATAGCGTTGGCGCATTTCGTGCCGACGTTGCAGACATTTAAGTTGTACAAGAACCAGAACGAGAGGATATTCTGGATCCACAACACCCTGATAGACCACGTCTTGTCGGAGTTCCAAGAGAATTTCCACGCTTTGGAGCGCATGTACAGGTTGTTGAAGAACTACGGGTCCAAGGACAGCGAAATCTCTGTGAGGCGACCCAGTGAAGCTATCAAGAACTGGTTGTACGCGGACATTCACACAGGAGTGGCGAGGTCCTGCATGGAGATGAAAATGGCGCTAGATAAGGCCACCCATCTAGATATGTTCCTAGATTCGTGCGCGCTGAACAAACAGACGCTGGATCTAGACGTGCTGGACAGAGATATAGACGAGATTGTAGATAACATAACCAAATGCCTCGCGACGGTGCAAAGCTCGCAGATAAGGTTGAAGAAGATGCAGAATAAGTTGCATGGGGAAGAAGTGAGGAAGGATGAAGAGGAATACGAACAGAGCGAGAAGAATCTTCTCCAGATAGAAGATAAGGAACCGGAAGTGAGAGACGAAGTGTTCTATTTCGTTAAAACCGATGACGAAAGGCCTCAATCGCCCATAGGAGACATAATGACAGCTCCAGGGCAGAAAGAGAAGGAAAATTCCAAGGTGGTCTTAAAGGAGTTGAGAAGGAAATTGGTGAAAAGAGAGGACCTGATGAGAGAAAGAGAGAGGCAAGCGTTGGCCAGGACCATGCCAGGGATAGAAGTACCAGAATTTCCGAGACAGATTAAATACGAAGAGTTCGCGGACAGAAAAGGTTTTATAGCGAAAATTGTTAGGAGGAAACGGAAGTCAAAACAGCAACGCAAAAGAAACTACCGGCTAGAAATAGACAAAAAAGATCTCAACGGTATTCTTGATGAGGAAAATGTATTCAAAGATGACACTCCAGTTATATTGAGAAGAGTTAAAACCAAATTCCTCTTGTCGCAGAAGAGGTTTATACCAACAGTCACCAATGCAACGAACCGTCTGGACTTGAAAGAAGAGAACAAAGAACAAAACGCAGAAGACAAATATAGAGTGTCCAAAGAGGAATTGGAATCGCCGGACAGCGATTTCGAGAATATTTACAACGACAAAATGGCGCTGCTGAACGACGTCCGGCGGCACAGAGCCTTGAGGAGGAAGAATTTTCCCGCCAAAAGGCCGTCAACAGACAACGCGGACGAGGGCCTCCAGCCGATAGAGTACAGCTTCGGTACCGGCATGGCCATGGCGTCGGTTTTGCAATTGAACAGCAATTTAAGGCAAAACATGCTGCAAGAGGATGTTTATATTGGCGACGGGGAAGTATCCAACGACAGCGGAAACGACGACGACTAAAATCATCACACGATCATTAGCAATACATTAGTATGATTTTCAATTTCAACAAACCGTGGAATTAATAACAGCGACATCTAGCGGCGGATGTGCGAATCGTTATAAATTAATTTAAATATGCTCATTTAATTGTATGAATAAAACAAATCTATTTATATTTGAGTTCAGTTATTTGTCCTTTTACTATGTTTATGTAATAATTGATGCTGAATGATAAGTTCCGTCAGTTTTATTGAAATTATATTTAAAAAAAAATACATACATCCCCGATCGACAAGAAGGTTTGATATCTTTAAATACGTTTAGGAAGATTAATAGTTATATATATATATATATATATATATATATATATATGTGCAGTATATGAATGTATCTGATACTGGCTGATATTAGATTTTATAATATAAACAAAGGTTTTATTTATGACAAGTTTTTTTTTTTTTTTAATAGTCAGCTATTTAATATATTTGGTTTTTTTTTAATATCTCTCCACAAAAAGATCAGGCACAATATAATTCCTTAGTTTTAATCTTTAGTATAGAATAAAACTAATATTTTCGGAAATGTAAATTCTCATGTCGTCATCCCGTGATCACGGCTGCTGCAAAGTAACCGAAATTATACCGTAGTTAGTTAAAACAGTAGAAAAATTTTAAAAATATGAAAATATTAGTGTTATGAAAATGAATACTCGCGACAGTCTCAGACAGCAAGAGCTATTTCAATACAGAATGTTGTGACAAAAAAAGATATTAACAAAAGGTTACGGCCAATGGGAGATTTCGGTAGAACACAATGAGAGTAGTATGATGTTTACATATATATATATATATATATATTTAGGGAAAGCACATTTAATTTGAACCGAACCTTAAAATTCCCGAACACACCCGAAGTGACGTCAAAGCGATGACATCTGGTTCGCTCACTTTTACGCGGGAAAGTATTTTGTCGACGTGACTTGTGTCTTTGTAAATTGAATTTAACTTATTTAAAGTTTTTTGATTTAAAATAATAATGAGTTTGTTTTAGTAAAAAGTACTGGCTTTATAAGGCAACTTTATCTTTTTAATAAATTTGTTGGAAACCTAAATACATATATATATAATATAAATAACTTTTTGAAAAGAAAATTCACGGACAAAACAATCTTTGGACGGAGACGCGGTTCATGACGAGATTAGATTTAAATTATATACACTTACATAGATATCAAATCTAGATAGATGCTAGCCAAGTAGCCACACACGCTTCCACCGGATACACAGAGATAACCCATGAAAATATCATGGAAATGTTATACGTACAATTACTTTTATCACCTGTCAATTATTTATTCTCGTCGAGTATTGGAAATGATTTTTTTGTAACACACGTCCGCTCGTTACATTCCGCTTGGTTTCATGGTACATGAAAAATATGTATAATAAATATTGGCTGGTTTTGTAAAATTAATTTATTATACGAGTTCATAGGTTTTTTTTGTTCATCCTCAACAATATTCTAATCAAAATTTTAGGAAAAAAACTCACATTCATTGAAAGCAACGTGAAATAACAATAATTTTATTTTAATAGGTTATTTAACGCTAAGCATGTAAAAGAATTGTTTAATTTAACTTTTTAACAATAAATAGATTTAGCTAATCATTTAGACGAACAAGCAATTAAGATCGCATTAAGAATTAATATTTTCGTCATTATATAGTTGCAAGCGACGTTTGACTTATTTAGTTGGTAGCGATCTTCGAAGATGTACGCAGTAATGTGAGTATATACATATATATATATATAATTAAGATATGCAACCTCCTTGTTTACAAACAAAGCTATTATTGGATATATTATCTGTTGATCTCTTGCTTTGTAACTGAATTTTCTAAAAAAACTAATATTCTAGTATTTACTACGCGTTTTTTTATTATATCAATTTTCAATAACATACTCCCGACGTTTCGGTTACTTTGCACATCCGTGATAATTGGCAGACGATATAAATATGACGTTAAATTAATAAAAAACGTGTATTAAATCCTATAATATTAGTTTTAAATTTCTAAGCATTTATACTTAGAAATAATTATCATAAGACCGTAATGTACAACTTCACAAGGTAATCTTATATATAACTATAGATATATAAATGAAAAACAGTGATACTGTGAGTATTTGGTGACGATAAACTTGTATTAAGCTATGCGATTAGTTTATACGAGAAGTAAAGATTCTGGAGGAATTCAATTATATTTAGTGTGATGTAGTGGAAATATTTTGATTTTGTAAATTTTTTTTAATACTTAATTTTTTACGTATAAATACGTAGTGAAGGACGTAGTCAATAGTCCTGTGAGTGAGTTTATATGAAGTGTCCATCGAATTCCACGAATACGTACGAATACGGGCAGCGTAAGTAATAAACAATGGCGTTATTAATTCTTGTAACTAATTAATTGCATTGCAATTTAAATTATACTCTATAGTTATGTATAAATAAATCAAATCTGAAAACCATTAGGTGAAGGAACGTCTCTTTGGCTATACTTAATTACGTTTCCGTGTGAAGTCTTAATACGTTACTATATTTAAATAGTACTACATCTTTCGGATACTACCGGACGGTTAATTTTTTCAAAATTAAATCTTTGAAATCGATATGCGCCATCTAGTTTTGAATTTTATTATGAAAATAAAAGTTTGTGAATGTGATCTAAGATTTTCGCGAGTATTCATTTAAATGAAACTAGTATTATTCGGATATACTACGCGGATTTTATTATTTAAAAACTACATAATCCCGACGTTTCGGTTACTTTGCAGCAACCGTGATCACGGGTAGACGAGGCAAACGGCGGGATTATGTAGTTTTAAATAATAAAATCCGCGTAGTAAATCCGAATAATACTAGTTTCATTTAAAAGTTTGCGAAGATCTTTGAAAGTGATATAGCGCCATCTAGCTTTGAATTTTATTATTAACAATTATTACAAAATGTCAGTATTTAGACTTTATTTTAATATTATGGAAAGAAATTATTATTATTTAAAACGCCCGTTTTCAAAAACGTTAAACGTCACAAAAAAACGCCCTTGTATTTACGTACCATTCGTTTATCTGATGTCAAGTGACGAAAGGTCAAAGTAAACTTGCGTATTAAATTAGCGAGTGCATATCATTGATTGTGTATGTATTTATTGATTTTAAGCGTTATTTGTGTGATATGATCAAATAAAATTATAGTACATGATAAAATTATGTTATATTACGAAGAAATTTAATATATAAAACGTATCTATATAACCTCTTTTTGCAGTTTCCTCGCAAGTCTAATAATAGCCTATGGACACACATTAAACGCTTCCGATCTTGAAAACACGACACAGCAGTATGGTAACTATCAAATCACCAAAAATAATCTCACATAATATATTATACGTATCTTCTGATATATTTTTTTAAGGGACGCCATCCCCAGTCGCGTGTGTTTCGGCGAGGAAGCTGTCCGGTTTTTGCGTCAAGAGAGGGCGCTGTGATTACGGCCCAACTAATATAGATTTTACGCTTTACAAAACAAAAGGATTTATCAGGTAATATATTAGATGATTTTTATATCCGTACGTAAAAAAATATCTTAATTTATTTTAGAGTACTGAAGAATATTTAAAGTTTTAAAGGAAGAACTAACATTATGTAAGTCCTTCATATGTTAAACCAAAGTGAATTTCAAGGTAGAACTTAAAGAAGCGATGCTTACAAGAATATATATATATATATATATATTTAATTTAAAACATTAATATCTTTATTTAGTACCAAATAACTATTGATAAGGAAGCTTTGATGAACATAATGACGTAAATAATCACTTCATTATCATTAATTAATAATTGGATTTAATTGATTATAATTACACGCATTAATCCAATTAATTTCACTTAATCAATTAATTAACAGTTATTAGTTTATATACTTATAGATGCATTTGTTCTCGTTTGGAACAAATAGCATACCAAAAAATTCTCAAAAACTACTGAACGGATTTGTCGTTGTTAGGACGAGGCTGTCTTTTATGCTTTGACGGAGAACATTTCGAACGCGTGATTCAAATATATCTCAGCGACATCTAGTGACGATTGGAGGAACTAAGTTGAGTTGTTCGTACACTCGCAATTGCTATTTAATAAATTTCTCATTTTTTTAGATATATTAATGTGATTTATAATATATATACTAGAATTTTATTACTAATACATTGTATGAAGAGTTAAAATTAACTGACAATTTTGTATTAAATTGCTTACAATCGGACGTTTCTATCAAGTGTTTAGTGCTTTAAATGAATGTCATTCTTTAAATATATTTAGCACAAACACAAAACCCGATTCGTCGCGTTAACTTGGTTGGAGAATTTAAAATAATATTATGCATGTAATGTTTTTAAAGAGGCGTGAAATTTATTTATGAGCAACATTTTCTACATTTTAATAGAACAAATTGTAGGAGTGTAACATTTAATTGATCGGACTATACCGTTAATGAATCCACTCTCAGTTAATATATATGAGATCTAAGATTTTCGCGAGTGTTCATTTAAATGAAACGAGGTGTCTCGTCTGCCCGTGATCACGGTTGCTGCAAAGTAACCGAAACGTCGGGATTATGTAGTTTTTAAATAATAAAATCCGCGTAGTATATCCGAATAATACTAGTTTCATTTATATATATATATATAAATATATGTATTTATATATATATATATATATATGTATTTTATACAGTTATGGCTTCGTTCACACTGGAGTCGTGGTATATTTTGCCAAAGTTGGTTCAATTATAATCTCGATTACTGTGTGGAAACACGAATTGAAAAGGCCTTTATTTAATTATGAGTTCCAAAAGAAGGTTCTAGTTATTTGTATAGAATAACTGAATGTTTAAGTTTCACTACAAATTATTTATTTCTAACGAGGCTAGTGTTTGAAAAACACGTCAATAGATGTCGCTGTACAAAATGTTGCACCTTTTATTGTTTATTTGCGAACTATGCAAAGGCATATCCATTTTGAATGAATTTTAGGAGTTGTATTGTATAGATAGCATGAGAGAATAAAATCGTACTTAATTTTTAATAGAGAGAGAGAGAGAGAGACGGAGAGAGAGAGATAGGAAGAGAGGTAATCTGAATCAAAATTATTTTTCAAGCACTCACTCATTATTTTTCATTTATTTTATATACACGAGAAATAAAAACCAAAATACATTTCTATGAATTTGTTCAACACCGATGACACCACCAGTTCTTAGCTAGAGCTACCATCGGGAAGGTTTTACTGCAGTTGGTGCAAGTGCAGTCCGGCTCGGAGAGATGAAACTCGTTGAAATGTGCCCTCAACTCTTGCAATAAGTTCGGTCCGAGGAACTTGACACCACAGGGTTCGCACTCCACAACCAGAAACGTTGGTGTCGATGTCATTGAACGGATATATAATTGGTATTTTGGTGAGATGGTCTCCTGGAGCTGGATATCGTATCTCCTCGAGTTCATGTCAGCGGACTTGGCCTCTTGATACAAATATCTGACATAGGGATATTTGTTTGTGTACCGTCTGAACAATGCTCGGTTGAACACTACATCCGGCAGCAATTTAAGGTCTCGTTGTATGAAGTCGTACACTTCCCTGTTATCGTTGTCCGATAGATCGTTGAATGTGTTAATGAACTCGGACATATTTCTGGTCGTTGAATCTATGACTCTCACTTTCAATTCTTGTTCTAGCTCTGTACAAGGGTTAGTTACAGTCAGATTTCTGTTTACCAACACATGTCTGAGTTCGTGGATGTTGTGCCTCTCGTAGATATTAATTTTGAATGCAGACACTTTTAGGAAGATGTTTATGCCCCACCAATTCAGTATAGCCTCCAACGGGATATCGTTTACCATAATTTGTGTTGGGATCGTATGTTTCGTTGAATTGAAGATGGTGTTGTTGTGTTTTGGTAACGGTCGACGGTAAAACAGCTTGTTGAGCTGCGATCGGGTAGCGGTGACGTCTAATATCACGTTTGATTTGATTTTGTCATTCCTCTCCGACATTTCCTGTTGGACTTTCAGTACCGCATCCTTGGCTTCTTGTTTAGCGTTGTGTAGGACAGTGTTCAAGTGCTCCTTCAGCTTCTTATAGTTAGTCTGCAACACTCTATTCATTGCCTCTGTGTCGTTTTTGTGTTTCAAATTGTTGAACAGCTTGTCGAACTCCTCCCACAACGGCCAGTCTTTGAGGTACATTTTCAGTATGGTGATGAAAATATCTCCTTCGAGTTCATGTATATCCCATATGTCTATATCAAATTCTTCCTTCAATATATCAATTATTTGGGCATTCGTTAAAACAGTCTTCTGATTGCTTTCCTTGGTGAGATGTTTGAACAGCCTGATAATCGGTTTGTCTGAAAAATATACGTTAAATATTTAAACTTTCGTGATTAAATAATGAAGTTAAACTGCGTTTAGCGATACCGTATCGTTGGATAACATGTTTATGCTATTTAATTTATTTCATTACTGAAATTAAGACTATTTATCTCGGAGAGATAGTGTTCATTTATTATAATATGTTATTATATCATGGTTTTAACCGAGTGAATTTACCTTCAACTTCGTTACACTGCTCGTCATCCGAGTTAATAGCGACCACATCAGCGGAAACTTCCATGATTGTTTTAAATGGATTTAAAATTAAAGCACGCTTTCACTTTACATCAAACGTATGAACATATAAATAACAGAGTAGGAGTCAATTTAGTTTCTAACTTATTAAAATCAACTTTTATTTATATTTACGCTTCGGCTTCATTCACACTGAATTCGTGGAATATTTCGCCAATGTCGACTTAAAAATTCAAATTAACTTTACGTAAGTTTACAAATACAATCAAAATATACACAAAATACGAAGGTCATAATGACATTGACATTGCATTTCTGACATTTGACTCCCAACTTATACATGACACTGGCAATGACCATTACCATACATAGATTACCATATTTAAGAACAAAAAAAAAACAGTACGTTACCGAATTCCCGGTCATATTTATAATTAATATCCACTTAAAATAAGCCATCATATAGTAAATAAAAAAATTATTGAAGTTACGAGTAATTGATTAAGACTTCATTTTATTAATTTTTTAAGGTCTACTACTATTTCCTTCATATACAAAAACAGACTACAAAAGCACATTTGAAACTTATGAAGATCGTTCAAAATCAATGTTAATCAAGTTTTATTATAGAAAAAATTTGTAAATAAACATTGTGTAATTGAATGTGATGACATAGTTTCTTGATTCATTTTTTTTTCAGACCATGTTCAATAGAAAACGTTTGCTGTCCTCCTCAATATATCACTCCAGATACAGCATCCAGCAATTCTAATAATATGGACGAATCGGATGAAATCAAGGAATTCAGACTCATAGACTATTAATAATATAGGATATTTAATCACAGCCAAGCAGAAGTTATAATTAATAATATTAAAACCAATTATTTTCATAAAGTTTTATTTGAAAGCCACAAGTTATTTTTATTGGCAAAAATCCTGGAATCCGCGTAAAATATATATTTTTTGTGTAATAAAAAAAAAAGTTAAAAATAAAAATATTATGCTTATGTATACTCTTAGTTTTATACAAATTACTATTCAGAATTACACAGGCTACAGTCCGGGCAGCGGCGGGTTGGCTTCCTTCCTCTGCGATGTTTGCTATCACCTATTTTGTACTCGTGGTAGTTACCTTTGGTCCTAGACCTCGAACGAGATCTATGAAGTGATCTGAAAAAAAAAAAATCACAACGTAGTTCAGTGACTGCTCCAGAGATGGCGCATTTAACAATCAATTAAGACTAATTATATACATAAAACCACATCATAATATTTATTTCTGATACAAAACTATAAGCACACAAAAAATAGCGACGAAAAATATTTCAGCTTGTTATATACATATATAATATTTAATACTAACATAACTTTATTTCTATTGTCAAACATCTAAGACTTAATGCAATATAATGAACACTACCGAGATCGCGATCTCGACAACCTGCAGCCGTGGTGGTCCAGGTCATCGTCACCCAGAGACTTGAAGAAGTACCCTCGGTACTGGTACATCAGATAGAACAGTGTGATGAGAGCAGCCACCTGGTGAAGAACATAAGAACTACTTGAGGAAATAATCTATTGTGTTGTAAAAACTTCCTTAATAACCTCATATGAATATTGAGTTTACTCGATTAATTTGAAACATCTTTATATTTTAATTAAATCAGTTTGCCATAATAAAGAGACGCTTGCAAAATGTGGTTGCTAACATGATATAGATAATATTGTCTAATAAAATTTTATCTACTAGTAAAACAAAATACGAGTGACGCCGGTGGGGGAAACTTGTTTTAAAATTGAATACAAATAGTATTGGTGAACTCTGCAAAAGCATTTTTTACCAAATGTTCTTCAATCAAAATAGATGCCATTATCCAATTTACGATTAGTCACAAAGTCCATTAACTACGAAAACGTCCATTAGATGGCAGCATGATAGCATTCACTCATTCCCCATATAATAGGTTCGTCTTTATTACAAATAAATATGTTTTAGCCATTATAGTTTTAGTTGTAACAATAACAGAATTAATGTCCTCAAAGTATTGATCTATTTAAACAGAGCTAAACATCTATCAGATTTCAATAAAATTTTATACCTCCCATAACGAACTTAATTCAAATTTAGGTTAACAACTACAACACAGATGATATATTAAAAATATATATATATATATATATTAGTCTTGAAAATATTAAAAACAGCCATTGATGTGAATAATATAAGATCGGTTGTATCTTATAAGTTGTAATAATGTCAAAAAGTCGTTTTACCGCGATATTGAGCTGTCTCACTCGTACGAAGTCTACAATGGTGTCCATCACCTCGTCCATGGTGAGACTAAACCGCTTGTACACTGACTTCTGCAAGGAGACCACCCTGCATGGCCTGAAACACACCGTGGCTGGCGATCTACACTTCTTAGAAAGGTAATTGTTGTATTAAAATATCCAATTCACATTGCTAAAATTTTGCGACTCAACTGACATTAAAATGGATTCCTTTTCTGAATTCCGTTACGATTTTGATTGATTTTTTTTCTGTCACATGTCCAACGAGGAGTTGTTATTGATTTTTTTGGCAGTCTATTATATAATCTGTGGGAAATCTAAAGTTTTTTATTGTCACTCGTTTAGATATAAGTTGATACGAGTTGGCATGTTTCCGCAAAATACAATACCTTAATACTGGAATGAAAAACTTCTGTTAATATTTATGTAATGTGTTTCGAAAAATGTACATACTCATTTGAAGTCCCGCTGTCGTTCGATTGCTCTAAAGTTTCTCATAAAAATATATATCGTCTGTTAATAAAAAAAAACCTTTGTCCCACAAAATCTAATAAGAAAGGTTTCATATAGATTATATAAAAAAAATATACAGATCGTACTCGCAAAGAATTCTCGACAATTATTTTGAAAAATGCAAAGGAAAATTATCTTTCGATTATAAACCAGTTGTGTTAAACTTGACAGTTATCAATAATAATCTTAAAAATATAATAAGTCTTTATTATTTCATTGTCCCATCCTTAATAATATATCTTATACTACTTTCCTGTGAGAAGTTTCATTTAGATCACTGCGGGTATTTTATTATTTTAGAAACTATGTACATAATCCCGACGTTTCGGTTACTCTGCAGCAGCCGTGATCACGGGCAGACGAGTGTGTGGACGTGTACGTGTAGTAACCCGAAAATTATTAGTTCCATTTAAATGAATACTCGCGATTGTCTTAGATATCATTAATTTATATATATATATATATATGGCAGTATCAAGCTGTCTACCTTTCCCTAAACATGGGCCGTCTTCCATTAAATCCTATACATTTTTCTGACCAATCAAAATCTTCTCAGGATGCTTTGGTTCGTCCTAACCGTGTTCGCGTTCGCTGGTGCTGTATACTGTGGTGTTAGCCAGCTCGCTAGGTATAACTCGGAACCCGTGGTGGTCTCTATAGAGCGAGACTATCGGGGCTGGTCTACAGACTTCCCTGCTGTCACCGCCTGCCTCTTGGAGAGGGTGGATGAGGATAAAGCCAAGGAGGTTATATATAGGTAATGACTGATCTAATATTCAGCCAGTTCTAACATATCTACTTCTAGTAACATTAAAAAAAATATTCTAAGAGTTTTTTTTTTATGTTTTCGAATTGTTATACATCAGCTTATTTTTATAATAATCTATTTATACGCACTCGATTTATATTATTAAATTAATATTGGACGGTCACAGAAAACTAACTAATTATCATTTGCTCTTCAGTGTCCTTAAACCTCTTATATTTATAAATTTAATTCAACACTTTAATTTTTTAGAATAATTGGTATTTGTATATAAAAATTACATATATTGTACGGATTAGAAGTCTTTATTAAAATGTGGTAGAATTCTCATAGGATTTGGAACGTGACTGAGGAGTCTGACTCCGAGAGGTACCAATATTACTACGAGTTCGTCGACCTCATAGCCGAAATATCCTTCAGGAATAACTTGCAGAACTTCTGGAAGTACCAGAACGATGACACGGTCAAAGATATTGATCTGCTACAGCTGGCTCTAGACGTACATCCAGATTTTCAGCCCAAGATTAAAACGTCGCAAAAAATGGAGGTAGTTTTAAATAATAATGTTCTGATATTAATTATTAATTAATATTTTTTTTTAATTTATGATAAATTCAACTTTTATTCGAATCATAAGAGTCTTATTTAATGTTGTGAGATTCGTCTAGCTCTTAATCATTGATAAGAAGACGCAGAAAAAAATTTTTAAATCCTTATCCTTGGAAAATCATATTATACTGTCTCTATTTTGGGTAAAACTCTTCAGAACCAAAACCTCTTTATTGTATTTGTCAAAGCAAATACCGCTAAATACTAACAGCAATGGCCAAGCAAAACAAAAATGTTGCCAGTTTTTTCAATATATTCACTATAGGTAAATAAATATGGAAATGTTATTTGGCAGGTCCAATGGAGGCAGATAATGACGGAAGAAGGTCTCTGCACCACATTCAACTCGGAATACGCCCAATATCAGATTGTGGATGACAATCTGTGGAGGTCGCAGCCTCTAACGAAGTGCCACTACCACAGCGAGGCCTGTTTCGTACGGATTGACAGCGTTGAAAATGGCGCCAGGGTAACTTATATATATTTTAACCTCCCTGTATGCTATTCCGATGTTGTGCGGACAAATTTCCCGCCAAAAAACTAGTCAAACATGAAGAGATTTGTGACGACATCTAAGACTTTCATTAATTTAAATAAAACAAATATTTTTTGTACTAAGCGTTTATTAGTTTAACTAGATACTCCCTAGGTTGTTAAAATAATACGAGATGAGAATTTTCATATAAATATTTTTCGTCGTCGCAAGAGTCTTTGCAGACTCGTCGTGGTCATCACGTATCAGTGGTCCGGATACACGATGACTTTCATGGGGAGATAGTTGCAGTGGTCTCCCCGTGCCTTCTGCACCAGCTCTTTTTTGGGGCTATTTAGACCACAAGGCTTGCTGTAGACTGACCCAGCCAGATGTCTCTAAATACTCTTAGAAAGCACATATGACTCGAAAAAGATCACATTGGTACTTGCTAGGTCCCGAACCCGCTCCCTCACGTATGAGAAGCGGACCTTTTGACCTTCTGGCCACCACGACTAAATATTAGTTTTATTTAAATAGTTTTATGTATTGCAGTACTTCATTCATTCCCCTTTCGACATTGCGACGGCCATATCCAATCCGACGGGCGAAATATTACCTGGGGACGAGCTGGCCACGGATTTTAAGGTACACAAAATTATTTAAGGTTACCGTACAAAAATATACATAAACGTAGTAAAAATTTATAAATTATAATAATGTCAAAAAGAAAAAAATATATTTAATGTCTGTTACACAATCAATAAATGAATATAATAAAGATTTTAAACTAAGTTTTATATTTACATAGTTTAGGTAAATCAGAAACTATTACTTAGACGATATAAAACAATCCATTATTAAGGTTTTAATGAAAGTAAAATTTGCTCCATCTATTATTTTTTTTAATTATCTAACTCTATGGCGTAATTCGCTCTGGAATCTAGATATTTTGCCAAGGTCAACATTTTTATTTGTTGGACGAATTATCTTGAACACTGCGGAGGAAATTTTATTGAATAATTAAAAAATATTAACAGAAAAAAAAAAACATATTCAGTCAAACAAACAATGTTTCTTTATTTGTACTGTATTCTATTATATTACAGACTGTCAACGTGTCAGATGTTCCATTGGACATATTTTAAAAATGAAGCGCTGTCATTGGTTGATTTTTTCATGACGATTTCTTCATATAAATATTTTTCGTTTGCATTAAGGTTGTAGAAATTCAGGCAGCCGAGAGGATAAAAGGTCTGAGACCAGAACAAAGGAGGTGCAGGTACCCAGATGAATGGGTCGCTAATTCCATTAAGGTATGACATTACATCATAGACAATGATTCATATTTTTTAAAGAACCGTAATGTTTTAATTAATTTCTTTTATGACAGCTAGGGTTGCCATATTAAATAATCTTGAGCCTTACATTAAGACCGTTAAAATTAGAACAACGAAACTAACGAAAACTTTTTTCTCTATTATAACTAATTAATAAATATACGCTTTGATTCTTCTTTAGTTATTAATACATAAGATCTTTAAATATATATTTTTTAATTATAATTATAAATGTTATGTGTAGGCTTATAGCTTTGGATTGTGTCAAATGCACTGTCGCAGCAGGATGGCTGTAATGTTTTGTGGATGTCGACCATACTTCCACGTAAAAGGAGGCGAGTAACTCAAAACTATTGTAATAAAACTATTTTCTTTTCTTATTAAAACCTCTTTTCATAAAGATAGACAGCCTTACGGCAGCACTGGCACGTTGACTTTTAGTTTCAATCTGTCCCATTTGACAGTCCATCAAAATCGACGGTATTATTTTAATAATTAATAAAATATAAATACTGCAAATTTATAAGATGGCGACGTGTGTGACGCGCACGGGATGGCGTGTATTGGAAGGAATGTGGAGATACTCGTCAACCTGCCAAAGAACCTCGCGAAATGCCCTTGCATGCCCCAGTGCACAGAAATTAATTATTACTCACATACAAAAAAGGTCCTTATTCGGTTAGTACCTAAAATAATTAACTAAAGTAGCCATACAATTAAATACCCGTAATTTAGAATTTCGTAAAAGTATTAACTTACCATTAAACTTTCATCGTGTACTACATCGATGCCTTATGAAAAATATGCTGTATGCATTAAGTTCTTGCCTTTAGATCCTTCAATATTTTTTTTATCTAACATACCTGTCATCTGTCAACATGAATGACACATCGGAGCCTGCGGGGGCGGTCGTCAAATTCGCGCTTATCCCGCCAAAGTTTAGATTGCATCGGGATATTATATTCAGCCTAGACGACTTATTCTGTACGTTTTTTTTTTTACTATATGAATTATTGTTTTATACTCGTGTGAGCTCTTTGTGTTTCACGTGAAAAATAGTTTTTTGTTTATATATTGCTAGAATAAAAATTCCTATTTTTAATTTTTGAAGCTATCAGGTGTTTATAATTACTTTTTTTTTTTATTTTAAGTTTTTGCACTTTTATCGTCAAACACTTACTGTGAGTCACTTGATCATATTAGTTAAAATTATTCAAAGCTTCGTTTGTATATTAAAAGTAATATATCAATATATTTTAGTTTAAATAAAATGTGTACTGCTCATGAATATCTTAGAAATCATTATTTACATTTGTAACTAATTGTAGTGTTTGTTTTTTATTTATTAAATAGCCTCTCTGGGCGGCACCACCAGCCTTTTCGTGGGTACTAGCGTGCTGACAGTGGTTGAGACCTGTCTTTTCATTATTAGATATTTTGTATCATTCATGGTAGATTGGTGGAATAAAAGATCGGCTGAATAACTATAACTATATCAATTAAAAAAAATGTTGTTGGTAGAATGTAGATTATTATAAAGCATATTTATTGAGATTGCAATGCAATTATATTTTTAAATTTTGATTTTGTAGTTAAATAAATGTATTTTGAAGAAGTTTGTTTTTCTTTAGCTCTTGACCCTCTAAATATATAAACACATAAGTAGATACAGTAATTACACTTTCAAATGATTATATATTATTTATACAAATGGCAACATTTTAATTATAAACATCGTGTTATTTCATGCGCAAGAGGTTTGAAATTGAAGGTTTAATTTTGAATTTATAGTTTAGTGACTAAATAAATATTTTGTTTGATAAAGTTATTTATAAAAACCAGTATATTTTATTATAGATTCAGTGATCTTAGTGTTTTGTTATACTTTTCTAATTTAACGTCATGACAACGAAAAGTGAGTTAAAAACTTTATTAACAGGAAGTCACAGAGTTATGGAAATTGGAAAATCTAATGTCAAAGTCATTATGCCCCGCCCTCGCAGTACTAATGTTTGTTTTAAGAAACCCGTAACATAGATGCTAGATTAGATTAAAAATAAACAACGAACGATCGATATAATGTTCATAGCGATAATAAAATTAACATTCAAATGTATATACCACGCGATAATATTATCATTCACATTAAATTCGACTTTACAAAACACAGTACTGCCTTTTGGGATCGATGTCGGAATATTGGGTGTAGCTGCGTATTACATTACGAGATTAAAGAGACCGCATCAGGCAGCTATCGAGGAAGTATTCGGTCCTGAGCCCAGTTCCAAAGAAGGTTCGCTGTATCCAGAAAAAGTTGTAAAATGCATCGCCCACAGGGGCGCTGGCTTGGACGCTCCGGAAAATACATTACAAGCTTTTAAATATGTGAGTATACTTTAAAAGTCACAATCTAGCTTACAAGATTTAAAAATAAAATATTATTGTATCTTAAGAAAGTTCACAAGGATATATTATGGTGATATGGTGATTTTCTGCTGTTAAATTCTTAGTTATATAAAGCAATATTTTACTATACATTTTCATAGTAACTTCACACGAGATTTAATCAATAATATGTCAGCAAACTGTCTATTGTTTTAGTGTGTGGAAAGGGATTGTACGTTTGTTGAATTGGATGTGAGAACTTCGAGAGACGGCCAACTGGTTTTGTTACATGACCAAGGATTGGAACGGCTGACCGGCACGAATATATCAGATGTGAGGATCATGGATTGGGAGAAAATTAAGAAGATCGACGTCGGCACCAATCATCCAAATAGGTGATGCATTGCATCTTTAATTTTATGCAATTTTTAATATAGTTCTTGCACATGACCAGTGATATTTAATTGCGTTTTAAATTATATGCAATTTTGATGTGCATTGCTGATTAAAATTTAATTTTATTAATATCAGAATGCATATTTATAAATAATGTTGTTGTGATGCATAGCTTGATTTTGTGATATATACTTTACCAAAACTTGGTTGTATCTTCCTAATATATAAAAGGTATTCTTAGGGAGGAACAGAGTTCGCTCGGTCAGATATACATTTCTTATTCTGTAACAAACGCAGACGAAGTCGCGGGCAAAAGCTAGTATTTTATATAACTGGTATAGCAATCTCGTTTTTCAGGGACCAATTTAAGGAAGTGTATCTTTGCCTTTTGGAAGACGCTATCGGTTACCTCATGTCTAAGAACGTGAAGATGATCATCGACGTCAAGGGCAATGATAGAGAGGTTTGAAATTTTTATCATTAGGACGTTCACGTTGTAGCGGTTTTTTTTTTACCGTCCAGCGTTTTTTCAGCCGACAGTTTTCGTCGTATCGGACGTCGAATTAAAAAATCATACGGAATATTAGTTTTAAACATTATTATGCATTTTTTATTCAGTTTCAGCTGTTTAAAGTTTGCGCGTTTTAAAAAACGCCTAAACCGCTCGCCTTAATTGTTTAGTAAATGGGTTTAAAATATGCATCTGAAACAAGTGTATTGCTGAAATTAAATTTATGTTTATATAAGAAAAAATATATATTTCTCTAGTATGATGTTCCACAAAGTAATTTTCTTCTTCCAGGTCATCAATGGTATACTGGACATCTTTGCTGGACATCCAGATCTCTACAAATCGGCTGTGGTGACGACCTTCAATCCGTTTGTCCTGTATAAGGTACGACCTATCCGACTACCCATACAAAATTTATATGATAAATGATTTTGCACAACTTAGATTTGAACCTTGGACCTCAGTTTTATTTTCTAGTCAATTTGCTAACTAAGCTGTCGTGATAGACTGATATTTTTTAATTGTCACTGTGTGTACTCATCAGTGAGATGGTGGCGCCATCTGTGTTCCCCTAAACTTTACTAGCAGTATAGGATCATGAATCTTGTATTGCCTGTCAAAATATTGCTAGCACGACGAAAAGACGAAACCTCTCATCATTCCATGTATTCACCCTGAGGGTGCAGAGTCCATCGTTGGAGGGAGAGGAGCTTCAACAGTGCCTGGGACTTGACCAGGTGGAGGTTTAAGGCCCCTATCTAACACGCGTTAAACGCTCACCTCCACCGTCCAAGCTCCTCTCTCCACCAAACCAAATTTGAAACGAACCTACTAGGGCTGCCTTCGAAGTACGTTCCAAGAATGAACTGATGTTAGTTCAGGACAGGCCCAAGTCCTGTAGTAGGTTGTATAGAGATAGCTGTTATACCTCTCGCTCGCACTTCCACGTTCAAATCTACGACGAAGCTACGCCTAGTCAGCCGTGATACCTACTGACCTTGATGGCATGGTCTTTGGGGATGAAGCAAACTATATGTAACCCTACATGTCTTTCAGATCCGCAAGAAGGATCCAAGGATTATCGGTGCCATCAGCTACAGGCCGTACTGTTTCAGTGCCCAGGATTATGACGCGGAAAACGGACCAACGAATCCAAGGTCAACTTTGTATCTGATCTAAAACCCTGGGGTTTCCAACCAACTCTCCCTGGTGACGGGTTATTGCAAACCTAATTTGGTTGTAAGCCTCCAACAGATCACATAACTGTGTCTCCATTGGGTCATATTTAATTTATGAGTAATGCAGATTTATGTTGAATGAGAGTGCTAGTTAGGAATCTAATATATATATATTGGTGTTCTATATATCGTTTGTGGCTGGTCTCCAGGCATGGTGACAGTATCCTCCTCCACCTCCTCCTCCGCACCGCTGACTGGGTCCACTCGCTGCTGTGGCGCTGGAGCGCTAGATGGTGCGCCGTCAGCGCCGTACTGCTTCATAAGGATATTGTTAGCCCGTGGGTCCTATTATAAGTGTATAAGTGTATATATATATATAAAGTTGGTATTGTTTGAGATTATTACATGTATGTATGTTTGTTAATCTCACACTAAAACAGCTGATTATATGATGCGAGTTTTAAGTTATGTTTTTTTTATATATTTTGATGACTTCCAAGAAATATGTTATTACTTATAATATTTTTACATATATATTAAGACTGTTGTCTCTTTCACTCTCGTGCAGGCTCTGCATCGTCAACATCGTTACCTCCCGCTCTAACTTGCTGTATCTTTCTCATGTTCTCTCTTTCACTCTTATGAGCATTTTATCTTGACATTCTCTCTCACTCCAACATTGTCTATCACTTTCTATGCGTTGTCACTTTTATTTGTGCCATGTGATGTCAAAATCTCCCCCTCACCACAACCTTCACTGTCCCTCCTACATATCGTCCCTCTCGCTATCTCTTTCACTCCTGTATAAACAATATAGCTATATATTTCCATCTCACTCACTAAAACCCCCGCACCATGTCCAGGAGCGAGGTGGCGTATTGGCGTGATCTGGGCGTGCGATGTGCAGGTTGGTGCGTGAACCGTCCCTTGGAGAAGTTGTATTGGAGGGGTGTTCTCAAGGCACCTTACTTGGCTAACACACTGCTGGGGGAGCCTGAGGTAAGATATGAATTTTTGACCCACTCGTTCAACTTGCCGTCCTCCTAACCGCTGAGCTATCGTGTCTGTACTAACTGTGCGTTTAAAGCACATGTTTTTGGTATTCAGCATAAAAACAATGAAATTAATGTTTTTTTTTTGTAATCTATACTAATGGAAAATATTTATGCTGTCAACGTTTCTGTTGAAGTATATACTAGTGGCACAGATAATATATTTGTGCAAAATTAAAAAGATTTTGTGAATTGTATTTTTTGTCTGTATCTGTGCTTCCATAAATAAAAAATAAGTGAACGGTGAACAGAAAATTAATCCTAACTGTTGCATTTTAATTACATAAAAATTTAAATACGTTATTTTTAATTCTGTGGATGTAAGGAAATAATACTTGGCGGTTGTGTGAATGAAACAAAAAAAATTGCAGGAACAAAAGAAAGAGCAGGACAGAAAATGGGAGAAAACTTACATGGAGAAACATATGACATCAGGAGAAAATTAATACCTATATATATATATTCTTATTTTTCATGTCTGTTCGTAACTGGTATATATTGGCTGAAGGTCAAAAAACGTCGCCTCAACCGAATCTCGTGAAAAAAAAAAATACTTGATAATATTTTTTTTCAGTCCTTGGATTCCTGGAGGCTATTCTATATAAGTATTATATAAGTACCAAACACCAAAGCTGTAATAATTTAAAAAATATATATATGTATTGATTTGGTCCCAAACAATAAATATATATTCCCTAGATGGAAGAGAAACGCGTCTCACCGAAAGCTGTATCAGATAGGGGAGTGAAAGAGATGGATTGATTAGAAAAAGTATGAGGTTAGTTATGACATATTATATATAATAATAATTTATATAATACGTATAAATTAAACCCTTGCCTTGATTGCAGATAATGAAGTTTTTGTTTAAAAATGTCCGAAGTATCATTTCTATTCAAGTATTACAATGAGTGTGTTCGGAGAAAAAAAAATAATTTAATTTTATTTACAACCTATTTATTGACAGATTTTTTTTATTTATATCGTTATATTTGTTTTTGAAAGTACAAAATTTTTGTATAAACAATTTTAGTTACCGATGACAATCCCTAACTATAATGGCGCCAAAGTTGACGCTGTCAGATTGTTGACAGTTGTAAGTTTCGAAGTGGATCTCCGATTTTCATGTTTGTTAAATTAATATATTGATACATTATGTGATCGGTGTGTTTACTTGCATTTGTTTTGTGGAATAATGAGTTTATACTGAATATAAATGGTTGATTAGTTGTTTGCGACAAAACATTTGTTTGTAACGAGTCTCGTGCAACATTTGACGCGTATAACAAGTTATATATGAATTAAATAGTTGTTCATATATCGATGCTGTGTGCGTATATTTACGAAAGAAAAACTCTATGCTGTTTGTATTTAACTTGTAGTAGGGCGTGTTTTGTGCAAGTTACTGTAACTATATGAAATACACTGACGATGTTGTAAAGGACGAGCAAATTACAATAGTTTCTTTAAGAAGCCAAATTTACCAGGTTAGAAATCTTTCGTTAATCGAAAATTCACTTCGCAACAAAACTAGTGAAATTAATCGTAGTATTTATTTGTTTTTATTTAATATAAAAAATTAATGCCAAATTTTATTTATTATTTGTTATACGTATTAATGGAGTTAAATTTGATGTTGCTTGATGTGTGCGAACAATGTTTTATATTTATTTTGCGCAAACCATTGCGATGTTCCATACCAATTGATGTATGTACGACGTGTGCAATGTCTTAATAAATTGTAAATGAATCAAAAAGAGGTTTTAATTTAAAAAAATAATTTGGTTTAAATTCAGAAGAAGTTTACAATATAAAAAAAACGGTAGTTAATGTAATTATGAATCTAAATGATCTGATCTGAGCCAAAATATAGATAAATAAAAATGAATGACAATTTTTTTAAATAAAATGTATGAGGCTATATAGAGATAGTATTTCTAGTACAGTAGTATAGAAGAAGTAGGTATATGCTTTACTATAATATAAAAATGTTTGTTGCAAGTGGCGCCATCTGTGCCGTACTGATTATAATATACTATAAAACTTAGAATTATTTTTATGATTGATTATAATTTATTATACTGAACTTTTAATTTTGTAATGGCAACATTTAAGTATCGACTTGTATTTGAAAACTATAAATACTGGCTTCAGCCGTTTTGTAAGACGTTACTGGAAGTAACGCCGAACAATAAGAGTCTACACTGAGACGTCAAAAGTCCCAGTAATTTCTTCCCCGTGCTGTCATTGTGAACCTAACTATGAATAAATAGGTGGCTTGTGTTTAAAAGCTGGGTTGCCGGCTGGACTGGGAAAAATAATAAGGGTCGGTAATCCGTTACCGACAATTAATAGCGCCATCTAGCGGCCGAGCGAGGCGAAGACTTCGGATGACAAACAGAAAGCATAATATTAAATATATCTTCAACGACATACTTAAAATCTATTAATTTCCACAAACTTCTCGAGGTTATAATTCGTCCGACGAATAAAAACGTCGACATTGGCAGAATATTCAACGATTCCAGTGCGTATCGCTATAGCATAAAAAGAAAGTTTTTATCTGAAATGTCTTTGTAATTACAAATGAACATTTTCTCACTAAACATACCAAAGTATATACAACTGCATACATAAAGAATGCAAGTATAATAATTTTTGTCTGTTCGTCTGTTTGTTCCGCATTATCTCTGGAACGGTTAAGCCTGGATCTTGACTGGACTTTCAGTCACGTGTAGGCTTAGGCTGCTAAAGTTCACAATTTGATTGAATATTTGTTCCACTATAGCTCTCCTTTAACACAGGTTTTTAAAATTTTTTTTTATTGAAATACCATGGTCCTGATTCCTGAGGTGGTTGCATTGTCACCAAAAATCTAACAGGGAATCGACAAAAAGAATAAAATCTGATAAGGGAATTTACGGGCAAAGTTACAGACAACAGTCCAGGTAGGGGCCTCTTAAATGTCCACTGGGGTTGCAAGTCCTAGGCACTGTCGAAGCTCCGCTCACTACAACAATGGACCCGGCACCCGCACAGTGAATCCATGGAATGATGAGAGGTTTCATCTCATATCAAAGATTACATGATAACCCTAATGTTGTAATAAATTGCCTGCGGTATCAGGGATCCTCTGGTTCAACAACCATGAGGTAGTTAACTGGAGTCAACGGTATATCGTAACATCCTTACAATGATTTTGTCTTAATATTTGTTAAATTTTCAATATATTTTAACGAAACAAGATATGAATTATCAGTACTTATTTTTATTGACATACAACTATTTGAACGCTATATATATATATAAAATTGCAGTATTTTTTTGTCTGTCTGTTCGTTCTGGCTAATCTCTGAAATGGCTGGACCGATTTTGACGGGACTTATTGGCTGGCAGGCTGTTGATGCATAAGCTGATTTTACCCCAACCCGGAAATTAATTGTCATCATCGTGACTGAGGGCTGTGATGATTTAGTTCCTTAAAGGATTTTTCATTGTTTTTGTACACAGACAGAGACGCGGATAACAGATAGTATTATGTAAAACTATACGATGTGTCTTATCTCTATGAGTCATTGTTTTATCGGTAAAATTACCGGGTTTCCCTCAACGAGGTCAGAGTTCACATGTTATCACATGTCGTTATTAAAATCTCATGAAAAACCTAATTTCATGTTGAATTTAACGTTTCCAATGAAGTCATGTATACCTTTCATATCAATATTTTCTTCTAAATTCCTACATAATACTAGAACCGTTGTAGTTTTTTCAGACTGGCTACATTTATTTGATTTTCCAAATTAAAAAAAGTTGATATCAAATTGGATTTATGATTTTGGAGTGTTATAATTTTGTCCTTATCTGTATTTCATGTGTTACCTGTGATTAAAAAAAAAATTCAACTATGTATTTATATATTTTGGTCTACTCCAGTCAGCATTTTACTGATTTCAGACTTGACTTATTGTATAAAATGAGAGAGGTTTTAATTTTATCAAGTTAAATACATCTAAAAATATATTCGTTAAATACATTGAATTCTACAGGTAGAGAGAGGAGCTTGGACGGCGGAGGTGAGCGTTTAACGCGTTAGTTAGGCCCTTTAAACCTACACCTGGGGCGCAAGTCCCAGGCACTGTTAAAGCACCTCTCCCTGCACCTATTGACCCAGCGAGAGTTTAACGCGCGTTAGATAGGAGCCTTTAAACCTACATCTGGGTCAAGACCCTGGAACTGTTGCAGCTCCTCTCCCTACAGCAATGGACCCGGCACACACACGGCGTATCCATGGAATGATGAAGACGTTTGGTCTCAATAGTCTGATATGGCCACAAC
The DNA here is from genome assembly GCF_018135715.1 of Danaus plexippus. NCBI lineage: Eukaryota > Metazoa > Arthropoda > Insecta > Lepidoptera > Nymphalidae > Danaus > Danaus plexippus. The sequence continues at coordinate 1,117,494 of NW_026869857.1, forward strand.
CTTTTCTGTTAATGTCTAGACCTTAGACTAGAAACAATGTTGTAACTCCTCGATTTGTATTTCATCAGTGAAGAGCTCACCGTTCAATTATTTGATCATCACAAGAGTCCTTAAATTTACATTAACACATATATAAGTATAAACCTGACGTTTACGTAAGCATGTCGGAGGCAACCACCAAAGTATTCTCCACTTTTAACACTTCTCATCACTTTAATTGGGTCTTTGATGCGACAAAATAAAGAAATGCCTTCGTATTATTTCATTCAATTACCAATCAAATTGCCGCTCTTTAAAAATGGTAAACAAAAAATTTTTATACGTCATTTTGACAGCCGTTTCGTTTCACGTTCCGAGAATTTTAAATATAATAATATATATTGTTAAGTAATATATAGATAAACTAGGTACCAGCCCCGGCCTCGCACGAGATCTACAAAAAATATAAAATAGCCTATTAAATTTTGAGAATTATTAAACTTATATAGTGATAACTTTCAAATGGTTAGCCCGATTTAAATGATTTAAAAAGTAATTTACAGATACCGATGTAGGCTTGAAAACGAAGTAATTTTATTTTTATAAGACTTAATACCGTATTTATGTAAATAGATTTCCAATAAACGCTTTAGGAATGAAAATTTTTGAAAGTTGTAAAATGGATATAGTACGTTATCCTTAAAGTATAGACATATGCCACCGCGGACTTTTCTGTACACCTTTATAAGATACACAATCCCACCATATATTATTTTGTTATATGTCAAAGACTTCAGGCAGCGTTTTTGTTAAAATCTCTCAGACGGCTCATGTTTTCCCGACATCTTCAAAAAATATCGTTGATGTACACACAAGTAAATACAAAAACTTAACAAATTATATACTAAAACCTTCCTCGAGAATCACGCTATCTAGTGGTGATAACTATTTGATAACCAGTGCAGTGGTTTTTCCGTTTATCGCGAACAGACAGACAGACAGATGCAGCGAGGGACTTTGTTATATAATGTGTTTAGATTGATTGAATATTAAATCATTAATTTGACATATTAAAAATATTTTTTCATATAACACAAAAATAAATTAAAAATGATAAATATTACAATTTTTTTTATTATAAATTTATCGAATATGCAGTAATTAGTTTGCGTAGAACGGGACGTCGTCCCTAATGTGTAAACCAGCAATATTAGATATGTATTGAACTCATATTAACTGTATACGATGTCCCAGGCGTCGTGTATACAGGATAATACGTTGCAATGAATCAATTACATGTTGCAATAAATTAAACGATCAGCCTTTAAAACTGTGCCAGAAACCGTGATAACGTAACATTCCGGTGGCGAGCTTCGTTGGATACAGCCGGAAAAAAAAGGAGAATTCTCTAAAAAGTTTTTATTTAGCAATATATTTAAGGTTATACAGCCGATGTTAAGTGTTAATTACAACTGGTGAGTAAACAACTTATTTATATATAAACCTAATTATGTTTTGTTATTTTGATGTACCGGCGCGGCGTCGTTTAAAATTTCGCTTCCCAAATAAATATGTATATATATATATATATATATATATATATATATATTATTAAAGTCATGAATTATTAAATTTGTAACTGGACTATTAGTAATTCTATTACTTTTTAAATATATTTATCGAGTATGTAGTTAGTAAGAAATATTTAACATTGCATCACTATTGCAAGAAGCCTTATAAATATAGCGTGTTTTTTATTAAGACAATATTTGTCAACAAATACAATATATAAAGCCTTTTTTATGAATTTCACTACAAATAAAAAAAAAAAATTAATTCTATGTCGTTTAAGTTGCGGTATTTTAAGCTAGCGATATTTTTTACGTAAATTTTTACATTTAAAGGGAATACTTTTTTTTATTAAATTTTATACAAAATTAGTTTAATAAGTCCAGATACATAATTTTTTTTTGTCTTGTGCCCGTGTCGTTTAGAAAATACTTTTTGGTTTAACTTAGCTTTATAAAAATTAATATGTAATTAATTTATATTTTTATTAAATGCGATATTTATGCAATGATTTTTAGACAAATACCTTTGCTTGTAAAAAGATAATTACTACCAATAATTTATTTATAGGTTGAAATTATATTATTTACTATCTGTGCCCGCGACTTTGTTCGTATAGAAAAAAGTACCTTAATACAAAATTTCTTCATAAACAATGTTAGAAGTCGTACTAACAGTTTCAGTGAGTACAAACAGGCTTCTTGCATTGCTCACTCGAGATAAAACTACATATAACTGTCCATGAGAAAAGCAGGGCGTACACCCACGGACACAAGTCATGTTTTGTCCCTCGGAAAAACATTACAGTTGTGTTTTACATGTTGTACATGTTGTATTTAATTAATTACAGTACATTAATTATATATAACATGTCATTATTAAATGTTCAATGCAAGTAACTTTACATAAGTTTGGTGAAAATATTCCCATGAGAATGAGGCATTTTCCCGCGTTAAAAGGTACTCTTAAGTAACGCGTGCGAATTCCGTTATTCCGGAATGCGGATATCACCCGCACACGTTTAATCGACCGAGTTATCGACCAGTGGATTTCATTGGTTGTTAGCTCGCATGCGGGTACTCCCCGCAATCGGGCTAACTACCGACTTATCGACCAATGAAAATGCGCCCTTAATGTTGTCTCGGGTGATCAGCAAACCCCCCATATGAAATTTTTTGAAATCCGTCCAGTAGTTTTTAGGTTACAACTGACGACAGACAGACGGACAAAAATTTCGAAAATCATATTTCTTTCATTTGTTTCTTGTAATAATAATATAAAGGTATTTATTCTCATTTATTTTCAATGTACAGAATTGACCCCGTGAACGATTTTATAATAAGTCATAAGTATTATTCTTCAGTATACACAGTTTCGATTTATTTAATTTAAATTGATATTATTCTTAAAACAATTTCACTTCACTTTAATGATTTACGACAAGAATAGCTTTAGGACGTGTCATCGTAACTTAAAACGGGAAGTTTCTAGGTAATTCGTATACTTACGTTGATCGTTTTATTAACTGTGAACCAGAGCCGTTAGATCAGGTTTGCCTCGTCATTTCATAAAAATATCTCACGATTAAAAATAAAACTAATGTTTTCGAATTTTCTTCATGATTTTTAAAAGTACGCGTATTTAATAACGCGTAGTAAATCCGATAATATTAGTTTCGTTTAAATGAAAACTCAAAAAGTGTTAGATCTCATAACACCTCTCGATTACAATTTCTACTTACTTATATTTTTTTTTAGGCGCCATTTTTTTTTTCGGTGCCTCCATGGAGCCCCGCCGCTCTCGGGGAATGGCGAAGGGGACTGTCAGACTCTTACTGACTAAAAACCATCCCGTGTTCCTCATGTATCCGTGTGTCAGAGGGGCGGGTATCGAGGCGGCATATTCTAGCTCAATATCACCATCCCAGATTAAATTTCGTTATTATTTAAATCCTATTTACAACTTGAAACAAATACCAAGCTTACAATAAAAATAAATAAATATATATATATATTTATTTATTTATTTTTATTTTATTACAAGCACATAATGGGTATATTCACTCTTTGGTCTAGGCTCAACGGCTCAATTTTTGACAGATACAAGTTGAAATGACGGAAATTAAAAAAAAGTCTGATAGTTTTGTATATTTTTTACGAAGAAATTTTAATGTTATCGTAATTTTCACAATTATGAGGTCTTTCACTTTAAGGTTCAACAGAAGATACATTTTCTATGTGATTTAGCTAATTTGATACGTGAATTTATTTAGCACTTGTAATTCACGCTACACTTTGATAATGTTTTAAAAATGCCGAGATAATGTAGTATATATTTTGTAATGAGATCTACTGCTTTTGCGAGTATTAATTTAAAAGAAAAACTAATATTTCTTTTTATTGATTTACTACGCGTTTTCATTGTTTAAACTACATAGTCCCGACGATTTTGTTACTTCGCAGCAACCGTTATCACGGGCGGACGAGATGAAAAAAATAGTTGAAATAATAAAAAAACGCTTTGTAAATACGAAAATATTAGTTTTATTTTAAATAACAAACTACATACTATTTATATATCTATAATATAAAAATGAATCGCTAAATGTGTTGGTAAGCGCATAACTCAAGAACGCCTGGACCAATTTGGCCAATTCTTTTTTTTAAATATTCGTCGAAGGTCAAGGATGATTTTTACGGCGAAAAAATACCAAATAATTGCCGGAAAAACCTTAAAAACAGTCCTTTTCTTTATCCCATACAAACGTTTTCTAACTAATACGTACAGTCAATTTGAGCTTTATTGCTAATGTATAAAGTTCACTGTTGTCTAAGCAATGTAGGTGTGTTCCTAACATCAAAGCAGTGTGCGTTGGAGCACAGAATATAATAATGTAATGTCGCGTTCTGAAACTCAACAAAAGTGATATCGCGGACCCGACTAAATTGACCAGTCACAAAATGTAATGAATCATTAGTTATTTCGTTGACTTCGCGATATTAGTTCTTTTGTTTTATTTTAAAATACATGTTATCCCGTCATTACATCAGACAAACACAACCGTTACTAAAAGTCCATGACTCCAAGTCATATCAAATTAAAAAAAAAAAAAAAAATAAGAAAAAAGACCGTTGTCGATTGGAGGTGTTGTTTTTCTTAGATTTTCTGTTACGTCCTCTACTGAGTTTGCTTTTGTCAACAATACGAATCAAATTCGTGTATCGTGCTTTGTGCAGTGTTTAATTACCTTTGATCATTAATTATTGCATGTGGCATAATAATTAATAATATAGATATGCCTCCTGTAAGATGAGGAAATTTAGATAGAAGAACCCGAAATGCTACAAACCAAGCTAATTACCGATCTAATCATACCGCACAAAAACGTGACGACCGAAATGAACGTGAAAGACTTCGGATATCACAAACGCGTGAAGCGCGAGCGAAACATTCAACTAATAATCGCGCAAGTTTGAATCGAGCTGCTTTCTGTTACGATATGTCAATTGACTACACTAACTACCAATGTGTTGTTATTGGTTCTATGAACACGGTTTGCTCACATAGTAAGGCATTGAAATACAAAAACGAAGCCAATGGATTGTGTTGCGCAAATGGTAAAGTGAAATTGATACCATTGGATCCACCACCAGAGCCATTGTACTCATTGGTTTCAGGAATAGGAACAGATTCCATACACTTTTTGAGAAGTATCCAACAATATAACAACAGCTTTCAAATGACTTCATTTGGGGCAACAAATGTAGTTCGGGAAAATTTTATGCCCACTTTCAAGGTATGTATTAAAGCAATTAATCATAATTATTTTAGCGAATAATATTTTCTATCATATAAGTTAAGATGTGTATGTATCATTAATCTTCAATTTCTTAATCATTAAGATCATAATCATCACTTAGTCATCATATTAAGTACTTGGTGATTCAGTTCTAGTGACACTTTTATTATTTTTAATCCAATATAATTATTTGATGATAGATATTAGTTACAACTAAATATTACATATTGAGGTACCTAAGCATATGAAATATTATTTAGTGATTTGGAGACAGATATAATTTTTAAGAACAAATATTATTTAAATTTGATCACTGACAATTCGTATACCCCACATTGTTTATTTAATTTATTTTATTTTATAGTGTTTGGTACAAACATAATTTTTTTTTTTTATATACAGATACAAGGCCAAATATATCACAGAGCAGGTTCACTGTTACCAGTGTCAGATAGCGACAACAAATTCCTGCAAATTTATTTTATGGGCAATTCACCACAAGAAATTGATCTGCGTTGTGCGCATAACAATTTAGTAAAGAGGTCTATTATAGAACAATTACAAACTTTATTTCATGAGCACAATCAATTGATTCTATTGTTTAAAACTGCACTAGATCTGATGCCATCTGATGATCACAAAATTGTAATCAGAGCTGATAAAACACCTGCGGGTCAACATGCAAGACGTTTTAATGCACCAACTATTGATGAAGTTGCTATTGTTGTAGTTGGAGAAGACTTGGAATCCCGTGATATTGTTTTACACCGTCGGAATGATCAATTACAACGTATAAAAGAAACGCACCGCTCATATGATGCACTACAACATCCCATTATATTTTGGAAAGGTGAAGATGGCTATGATTTCTCAATAAAAATGATAAATCCCATTACAGGTAATTAAAATATTATTTTAGCTATGGCGATAATATCTCAGTCACTATATTATGTATTTAAATTTTATTAAAAAAAATATATTTACAGGTTCTGAAACCAACAAAAAAGTCAGTTCAATGAACTATTATTCATACCGCCTAATGATTCGGGAAAATGAAGACAATCACATACTGAAATGTCGGCGTTTATATCACAAATATGTTGTTAAAATTGAAACGGAGAGATTAACATTTGTCAGGTTGAATCAAACCAAACTGCGATCTGAAGAGTACATTCACCTTCGAGATGCGATCAATACTGATGGAAATGCACAGAATGTTGATCGGATGACTATTCTTCCAGCAACATACATCGGAAGCCCTCGACATATGCACGAATATGCTCAAGATGCCATGTCGTATGTTCGTCATTATGGTACAGCAGATTTGTTCATCACATTTACATGCAATCCGCAATGGATAGAAATCAAGCAGGAGTTATTCCCTGGGCAATCACCCATTGATCGTCATGATATTACAGCCAGAATCTTTAGACAAAAGTTGAAATCTTTAATGGATTTCATCGTAAAACATAATGTGTTTGGTGAGACACGCTGCTGGATGTATTCTGTGGAGTGGCAGAAACGAGGATTGCCACATGCACACATTTTGATTTGGTTGGTTGAAAAGATAAGGCCAAATGAAGTTGATGCAGTGATATCAGCTGAAATTCCTGATGTACAAGTAGATCCTGGATTGCATGAGGTAGTTATCAAAAACATGATACACGGTCCCTGTGGAACTCTTAATCAAAATTCACCGTGTATGATAGACGGTAAATGTTCAAAACGATATCCACGGACATTCATATCGGAAACAATTACTGGTAATGACGGTTATCCACTTTATCGTCGCCGATCGACAGCAGACAATGGAAGATCAACAATTATCAAATTAAACCAACAAGATATTGAAATAGATAATCGTTGGATTGTTCCATATTCACCCATTTTATCAAAGAACTTCAAAGCACACATCAACGTTGAATCTTGCCATTCAGTGAAATCTATTAAATACATTTGCAAATATGTAACCAAAGGGAGTGATATGGCTGTGATTGGAATTGGTGCAGAGAATTCCAATGATGAAGTTACCCAATACCAAATGGGCCGCTATGTTAGTAGTAATGAAGCAGTTTGGCGAATATTTTCTTTTCCTATTCATGAGAGACATCCTACTGTCGTTCACTTAGCTGTGCATTTAGAAAATGGACAAAGAGTGTATTTTACAGCACAGAATGCAGTACAAAAAGGTGCTCAGCCACCATCTACTACATTAACCAGTTTTTTTGAGACATGCCAAAACGATAACTTTTCACAAACATTGCTATATTCCGAAATGCCAAAATATTATACTTGGAATCAGTCCTCAAGGAGATTTATACGACGGAAACAAGGAAATCCAGTTCCAGGATACCCAGGTGTGTATTCCACCGATGCGATTGGTCGAATTTATTCAGTACATCCAAGCAATGATGAATGTTTTTATTTAAGACTGCTATTAGTCGATGTACGTGGCCCAACATCATTCCAACATTTACGAACTGTTGATGATGAATTGTGTGGATCTTACAGAGAAGCCTGCCAACGTTTGCAATTGCTAGAAAATGACTCTCATTGGGAACAAACTCTCAAAGATGCTGTAATATAATCACACGCTCATCAAATACGAACATTATTTTCTACAATCATATCAACATGCTTCCCATCAAACCCAATTGATTTGTGGAACAAGTAAAAAGATTATATGTGTGATGATATTTTGTATCAAATACGCAATAGAATGGGAAATCCAAATATACAAATCAGTGAAGAAATTTACAACGAAACATTGATTTCAATTGAGGACATCTGCTTGATGATGTCAAACAAACTATTAATTCAGTTAGGCCTGGCCGCGCCCAATCGTCCAATGCATGATGCTTTTAACCAAGAGTTTCACCGAGAAAAACTGTATGATCTCAACACTTTGAAACAATTAATTCAAATAAATCTTCCACTGTTGAATGAACAACAGAAGTATGTATATGATACTCTTATGTAAGTAACAAATGATGAAACTGGAGGGATTTACTTCTTAGATGCACCTGATGGTACGGGAAAAACTTTTTTGATTTCATTAATATTAGCAACAATCCGCTCACAAAATGAAATTGCACTTGCACTCGCTTCGTCGGGAATCGCAGCAACTTTGCTTGAAGGTGGTCGAACAGCCCGTTCAGCACTAAAATTGCCATTAAATATGCAAAGCAATGAAACTCCGACCTGCAACATTTCGAAAAACTCTGCAATGGCAAAGGTTTTGCAATAATGTCAATTGATTGTTTGGGATGAATGCACGATGGCACATAAAAAATCCTTGGAGGCTTCAGACAGAACCTTAAAAGATCTACGAAGCAATCATAACCGATTTGGTGGTGCAATGATTTTACTAGCAGGAGATTTTCGTCAAACACTGCCAGTGATTCCACGTTCAACGCCAGCTGATGAACTCAATGCATGTCTAAAGGCCTCCAATTTGTGGAAACATATCAAAATACTTCATTTAAGCAAGAATATGCGTGTCGAGTTGCAAAATGACCAATCAGGAAACATATTCTCTAAACAACTCATTGACATTGGTAATGGCAAAGTTCCTATAGACATCTTGACTGGCTGCATTAACTTTCCTCAAAGTTTTTGTCAGTTAACTCGATCAAAAGATGAACTTATTGAGAAGGTGTTTCCAGATGTTTCTCAAAATTACAGAAACCATAATTGGTTGAGCGAACGAGCTATATTGGCTGCAAAAAACATAGATGTAAATGAATTAAATTTTAAAATTCAAGAACAAATTACAGGCGAACCTAGGATGTATAAATCAATTGATTCGGCTACTAACCAAGATGATGTAATCAACTATCCACCGGAATTTTTAAACTCGCTGGATTTGCCAGGATTGCCACCTCACAATCTTCAATTAAAGATTGGATCGGTAGTTATAATGTTGCGAAATATCAACCAACCGCGTCTTTGCAACGGCACACGGTTAGCGATAAAAAAATTACTAAACAACGTGATAGAAGCAACTATACTGAAAGGACAGTATAAAGATGTACTCATACCGCGCATCGTAACGATTCCGACTGATGTGCCATTTGAATTTAAAAGACTACAGTTTCCAGTGCGGCTTGCTTTTGCTATGACCATAAACAAGTCCCAGGGGCAATCATTAAGTTTTTGTGGTATTAATCTGGAAAACCCAAGTTTCTCCCATGGTCAATTGTATGTTGCCTGTTCCCGTGTTGGAAAACCATCAGATTTATTTGTCCATGCGCCAGGGAATCAAACAAAAAATATTGTATATCATAAAGCACTACAATGAAAATAAAACTGATTTTTGTTAATGATTATGATGATTAACAATAAAGCGATTGCTTAGTTTTAAATGCTTATATCTGTTATATTTAATAATTATTTTTTATTCACAACGCCCTATCGACAGGGTGAAGGTTCTGTTCAGGAGAATTTTTGCCCCGACAATAAAATAGATAGGAACAAAAAACTGTCATATAACAAATCTTTTTGACAGAACGAAGTCTGTCGGGTACGCTAGTTAGCGATAAAAATTGTTCCACTAATATCAAGCAAGGATTTTTTTTTTGTTTCAGACGTTAGTGTCGTTTTTGATTTGATTAAACAAAAAGCAAGAAACTAGAAGCGACTGGATTTTAAGCTAGCGAGATATATATCAAAAATGGTCAACTACTTTATTTACGCGAAAGATTTTTCCGCTTCTACCCACCACGATACTCACTACCACAGCAACGGTCTAAAAACCCTTGATGATTTCAAAAAGGACGTAGGAAGAATTAAATCCGAGCTGGAGAATTCGGAGAAGAATGTTGAAACAAAGATAATTTATTTGCACTGGGGAATACGTTGCGAAGAAGTCAACGAGGAGACAACGAGAAGCACTTACCTTGATAAGGAAGGTAACCACGGAGCTACCTGTCCCCATACCATCATCGACTGGTTGACAGAGAATAACATATGCGGCGGTGATCACAAAATAAAGCTGCTGTACATCATCACCGACGGTCTCATCGGTGGCAGAAACGTAGAAATCTGCTTCGAAAAAAACGAGGCCATGCATTACGAGGTCGTCGTTTTCCACGCTTTCAATGAACGGCCGCATAATATTGATTTATCTGTGGCTGCATCCTTCTTCAAGAGCCGCTGTCTTGTTTACAGTAACTACGATTTACACGACAGCACGAATATCTCCGAGGAATTCGATTATAGCAGTATCAATATCGATAATTTCGCCGTCCAGAAAGACCGAATGAAATCTTACATCAAATTGAAGTTCCTCGTCAAAAATAAACGCAACCATCTCGCTCTGAGCGAAGTCGAAAAACTGAAGAAGCTCCGTGCTCGTCTCTTCAAAGAATTGTCATCGACGGAACAAAGTATTGACTTGGAGACTAAGGACAAGGCGGTGTTCCTAAAAACATTCGTCAAAACCGAATGGTACAGGGATCTGTTTGGTTCGGAACATGACATCAAAGTGGATATTGATAAATCTATCTCAACTCTTATCAATTACATCACGAGCGATGTCAAAAGCTACTCGTTCGACGCGCTCAAGTACGAGACTAAGTTCAGAAAACCCGTCGAAGAAGAGGAAATCATTGACGTGGACTTCGCTACTGAACAAGAAATCGTTTTTCCCGATATCATACTCGACGACAATAAAGGTATCCCTGTAGTGATCCTCACGAAACTGGACTTGCTTGACAAGATTATTTTCCACGGAAAGAGAAACCAACACGAAATACAGCCAGCCAGCTTCAGCAAGTTCAAATCGGCTATGGAGTGCCCATTATTTCTGTTAAACGACAATGATATAAGTGATTCTATTGGTTACTTTTATACTTTGGACGTTTACAAACAACTGTTGGCGCACGGACAGAGTCATCTAACAGAGCCAAGAACTAGAAGACCCTTTCACGGCGGATTGGTGCTAACGGAAACGGATGCATTTGATAAATACAACGACTACGTTTTGTCCTCGACGTACTTCGATCACAAGAAAGTGGACTTCAATGTGGGATTATTCTATTACGTGCTGTGGAAGAATTGCGAAAAGAAAGTATGGATGGATGGAAATGTCGTGGAACGGTTCAGGGAATATGCAATGAGACGTGTCAGTGGTACCGTCTGCAGAATTGGGCTATCATCTCTACCACTTGACCCCCCAGACAAGACGTCTCTACTGACAGCGTTGTGGTACTGCGTTGAACTGTCTTCCACGTTATTCAAGCACGACCCACAGAATTTCTGTCACGAAAGACTGAGGATGTTCTACGGAGTGTCCCACGCTATGATCGAAATCTTGAAGTACTTTAATTACGATATGGATTTAAAGGCTATTGAACGACGCCGGGAACTGCTCAGTCATGTGATGATATTGAAGAAAATACCAAAACGTAGAGAGAAAATCTATTATCTGCTGGCGAAGATATTCAGAATCGTGGACGGGTTTATGGTCAGTGAAATAGTAAAACCTCAGAATCTGTACAAACTGAATTACCTAAAACCAAACCACAAGGAAATGCTGAGTGATGATGTGGTGGAAGACACTGTCCATCTAAACGATTATGTTCATCTGTTGTATTACGTCGGCGACCCCGTCACTGAGGAAGATAGCGCAGACACTTTCGATATCTGTCCAAAAACATTTCGTCCTTACTTCGCTATAAGCAAGAAGAAGTCTTTTTATACAGAACTGGTCGATATAACCAGACAAGTCATCATCAAGAACGACCACGACGTAAATAAAATCCAAATTACCTTCGAGCTGACGGACACTCTTCAATTTGACAGAATCTTATCCCTATATAAGCTTTACATTAATTGCGTGGAAGACCAAAAGAAGTTCCCGACATACCCCGAGTATATCGAGTATATTTTGCTGAAGAAAAAATTTGTCGAAGATTTGGTCACTATTTTCCCTTCCAACGTTATCTCTGGAGCTAAAGACGTTCACTCTCGTTACGAGAAGGTCACAGCTGGAGTAGATGTTTATAAGTTCATTGAGGTCTGTAAAAAATATGTGACGAGAACAGACAGGGTTAGGGCAGAAGACAGAGTTCAGTTTGAGAACGAAGAGAAGATCAGAGAGTTCATAACAGACGAGGAACAGAAGGTGAAGTTGAAGAAAATTACTTGAGAAATAATCAAAAGGAATATTAAATATATATATATATATATATATATATATGTTTTTATCTGATGAAAAATGGGGAAAGTCCATTGAGTGTAGATTTGAATTTATCAAATCTTCTATTCCATGAAGAATTTTTTTTTATCTAACAAACGTCCTAACTATTTTTAATATATTCTAACCTAAGCCCTATCGTATTTTATTGTTTATTTTATTACTATCTGTAAATCAATTTTAATGACAGTTGTCCAAACATTTTTTTTATCGATTTTTATAGAATAAAGACGGATCTAAACGAGGCTCAAAGAATAATATTGAAACTACCTTATAAACCTGTATTACATATAACAATATATATTATAAATAATGAAACATTTGTCTATCTTTATATTCCTTAATATTTCGCTGAATAAGTTAAACTGGTTTGATTTTAATCTCCTCCCAAGCTTTGTATTCCTTTAATTTTTTCTCCAGCACAACAATTTTTTTATTGAAAGTACAAATATTTGTATCCAAGCAGCGCTTCAGTCACGCGCACGCTGACAGCATTATGAGGCTGATCTTCGTATACCGGGACAGCCAGCATCAGGAACGGGCTGATTACTGTATGGGCTTTTATCATTGCAAATGAAAGCAATCAGAACTACGAATTAATCACAAAAGTAAAAATAGCAAAAACCTTTTTTAAAGATTTATAGATTAAAAGTTATTTAAATGATCACGCTTGTAATATATAATATACCTACAGTTTCTGACATACATATATATACACACACATGTATATATATATATATATATATGTGTATATATGTATACATGTATATATACACATGTATATATATGTATGTGTGTGTGTATATTCCACATATAGAACAGAAAACGAGCTCTCAAAAACTGCTCAATACCTTTTCATTATTTTGAGGGTAGTCCGAGGTTTCGTAGCTAAATTTATAATGGAGGTCCTGAAAAATATGTTATTTTATTCGTGCCTTTATTCAAATGTTTTCCGAAAATATGTCCAAAAAAATTTACAATATTAGCAAAAAAAATTTTTTTTTTATATACAAATAGTTTTTGCCCGCGACATCGTCCGCGTTAACATCAGAGTTGCGCTGACAAAGAAATGTATACTGTGTAAAATAATATATATATAAGTAACCTACGTTGTAGTTTTTTCATTTTAAACAATCTAGATACAGAGAGCGCCATCTGCCGGGCTGGTTTGCGAATCTAAAGCATCTGGGGCGACACACAGATGCATACAAAATTCATTCAAATGGTCCAGCCGGTCGGGGTTCAGTGACATACACACGTACAGTAGATTTATGTATAATGAGTATAATGAATATTTTTCGGATATACTACGCGTGCTTTATTTTTTGTAAAAAACTACACACTCCCGACGTTTCGGTTACTTTTCAGCAACCGTGATCACGGGCATCTCTTCTGCCAATTTCGTCGGGACGTAGTAACGTCGGGAGTATGTAGTTAACAACAAATAAAGCGCGCGTAGTGTATCCGAAAAATATTAGTTTCATTTGAATTTATATATATGTAAAGATAAATTTAAATCTTAATAAAGACGAAGGTACCATGTCCCATGTGGTAAGTATGACTGATCAGAAGAATAGTACATTGACGGCGTATAAAAAAAAATATCAGATATAAAAAACCTCCTATTATTACGAACAAAACTAAATACTTCCAGAAACTTCTAAGTAGAGAAAAGTATTATCTGCAATTTAAAAGGTAGTAGAGCCTAGCTGTGGTCAAGTTACTACAGCTCGAACATGGGCCGGCTCGACCGGGGAAGTACCACCCTGTCACAGAAGATCAGCGTGCAATAGTCTTTAATGGCTGCGTTTCGTCCGATGAGTGAGAGAGACGGTTGCCCTTTCCCTTTTCCCATCCTTTCCTCTCCCTCTGTCACATTCAAGGGTGGCAACTCATCCGCATAATTATGTTGCGGATGTCTTTGAGCGACGGTATCTACCTCCGTCAGGTAGACTGCACGTTTGCCACCATTCTGGTAAAAAATGATAATAATAATCACTGGGAGGTCTTAGTTTTAAAGCCGTACATTATTCATGATTCATTAGTCCCCATTAAAACGAACTATTATTTATAAGAATAGGTAAATCACTCAGTCTCCACACATAGGTCCAGGGATTCCCAATCTTTTTCAACGTCTACCCACTTTAAGTATAAATAATTCTTTAGCTAATATCTTTTAAGTATGAAGAAAGAAAAAAGAAAGAAGTAGAGTGAAGAATCAAAATAAGATGCAACAAGTACAGGGCACTGAAAGAGGTGTTTAAGAGCAGTCTTCCGGTCTCACTGAAAACGAAAGCCATGCAGACATGTTTGGTTCCTCTCTCACCTACGCTTGTCAAACATGGCCACTGTCAGCTAAACAGACTCACAAAGTTAAAGTTTGCCAACATAGCACGGAAAGGATCTTTTATGTCTAAAGCTAAGCGACAAAGTGAGAAACCAAGACATCAGAAAGATCACCAAGGTACAGGACATAGCTAAAGCAATAATGAGCCAAAAATGGAAGTGGGCTGTACATGTACAAAGATCACCAGGGTATATTCAAAATTGTCACCAATTGGTACCCTATACACAAAAAAAGGCACAAAGGCAAGCCGGTCAAACGCTGGAGTGATGATATAGTTGCCACGGCTGAAATAACTTGGGCAAGAGCAGCCAGGAATAGAGACATTTGGAGAGAATTGTAGGAAGCTTTCACCGCCAGAGCGGTCCTTATAATAGACTACTAACAAACTAGTATAAGCAAACAGTTACTTACACAACCAAAATATTTAAATTGTATAGTTCGTAAGGAAGAAATAAAGCTATTATCATTATAATTCTTCAGCTACCCCACTTTTCCGCTACTGAAAAACCGCTAGATCTTATCCTATCTAAATAAAATTGCAAATCATCTCTCCCGCCATTTTTGTTCTGGGTCTTTAGGCCTCTAGGCCTGCAAGTCCCCAAAGAAAAGACTGATTAAGGTTGTTTGAAAATCTCGTCTTCTATATCCAAAGCATCGTCACAATCAGCTCAATGTTTTCTAATGACTTGATTTGTAAGTTATAACTTTCATCTCGGAGGGTAAACACGAAACTTCAGTGCTGTCCATAAGTGTGAGCAGTCACACTAAACAACCAGAACACTAAAGACCATGTCATCAAGGTCAATAAGTATTACGAGATCAATAGGAATAGGTTCGTCCTAAATTTGTACGCGGTAGAAGTGGGAGTGAGAGGTAACACAACAAAATCTCTCTAAAACCTACTAAAAGACTTGAGCCTGTCCAGAACTAACATCCATTAATTCTTAGAACGTACTTCGAAGGCAGCCCTTGTAGGTGGTTTTATATTTGGTTAGGTAGAGAGAGGACCTTGGACGGCGGAGGTGAGCGTTTAACGCGTGTTAGATAGGGACCTCTTAAACCTACACCTGGGTCGCAAGTGACAGGCACTGTTGAAGCTCCTCTCCCTGCAACGATGGACCTTGACCTCAGGGTGAATCCATGGAGTGATGAGAAGTTTTTGAAGAAGGAATTAAACATCATCAGTGTCACTGTTCTGTAAGACTGTTTAGTTTCCACAACACGAAGATGAATTGCAATAATTGAGAGACAGTCTTTATACGTTTTTAACATTAACATAGCAATTTTTTGGCGAAATTATCTTTCAAACGTTATAATTTATAAAAGTTGGTAAAATCCGTATCTGTTTAAGATTTGTTTGTTTGAAAACCGGTTTTAATATCTAATTTGGGCCTTGATTAAGTAGCCATTATAGTATAAAGGCTTTGTTATTAATTCCGCATTCCCGCCTGTTGAGGTTATATAGCAATTTCTCACTAAAGTTTACATTGCAATTTTTTTATGAAAGGTGTATTTAGAGATTCTACATAAATTGCTTAGCAAAATTATCATCGTACTATTAAGTGATAGATTGTAAACTGAATTTTTTTTGTATTTTAAATTATTTATTAGCACTGTTTATCAGCTTTTAGTCTAGAATGTATCGTCAAATCTTCCTTGTTTTATCTACTCCAGCCTCGAAATTTCATTACTTATTGTGTAGCAATAGTTTATAATTCTTTATGAGGATGAAAAAATACAATCTATTTTAACAAATACATGCTCAATATGAGGTAACTCACCCTCTTACAGTGGAATGGCCAAGGAGATTGATATTTGATAAGATTGTGGCGCACAGATAATAAGGTGAAGCGTGATTTATTTGTACCCACACTCACATATATATTCTTTCGATTGTGTTCACTTATATTGCAACAATGTAATTAATATTACACCATCTATCTGATAGTGAAAGTGCCATCAAATCTATATCACAGTTTCAGAGATAAGTCGGAACAAAATAGACAATCATTATTTATGAACACATTTGGTATGTTACTCAATATTATTTAATTTAAGAGACGGCATATATATATATGTATATATATGCAAGATTTATTTTCTCTGCACTAATACATTTGTAAGTCCTTTAAATGAAAACTAAGTTTTTCGTAAACTGCGTGTTTTTTTACTATTTTATATGTACACGATCTCTGTAATCCGATTCCTTCACAGCATCCGCGGTCACGGACAAACGGCGTGTATGCAAACGTATGCGTTTTGTGAATAACATAAATAATGCTTTATTATTCTTAACACAAGTCTGAAACTACATACTAAGCGTTTCACGTTTCATAATCAATGAACTACGTTAATACTATAAAGTGTATCGTTTTCAATGAAACTCTTAAAAACCGTATTTACCGGTAAATTAAAGTTGATTTTCTTTATAACTCCTTGTCCTAATTATAGTTATTTTATCTGTGATATAATTTAAAAATGAAATAGAAAACTATGTTACTTATTTATGTATTCGTTTAGACTGACTTTGAATATAATTAAAACGGTTTTCTTTTGTTTAAAAAAACCTTTGAATGCGGTAAACATTAATTGATTACCAACTATTGTTTTTGGACGCAATAACTTATTGATTAGTAATTGTTTAGGTAAGTAATTTTTATTGAGAATAGATTCAATACTTGGATATATTAAAATTAATAATGTCTATGCATTTTTTTCTTGTTATTTTACTTATTTAAATGAAACTAGTATTTTTATTATTATGCCGTGGTCACGGTTGTTCAAAAGTAACCGAAACGTCGGGAGTGTGTTGTTCTTTACAAAAATAAACCACACGTAGTTTATCCGAAAGAAACTAGTTTCATTTAAATGAATAAAACTCGCGAAAATCTTAGATCTCATTATTTTACTTAGTTAATACTTATAAAAGTGGGTTAAAGACAGAAAGTTAATATTGAGATGCGAAGTAGAAGTTTGAATGAGCTCGAAAAACTACGCTCATTCCGTGTTCGTATCGTCACACTACAAACTAAGCGCTTCACGTTTTATCAATCAATGATCTACGTTTTTACTGTAATATGAGACGCTATGAATGAAAAACGTTTAACGCTCCGTATGCCGTGACGACGCGTACATAGAATAAGCATAATTACCGCTTATGGGCTAGGACTATGAGTCACTTCATCCAGATTAACTTCTGGTTAAGAGACAAAGAGGAATTGGTTCATCATTCCATGGATTCGCTCTGAGGGTGCAGAGTCCATCGTTGCAGAGAGGAGCTTCAACAGTGCCTGGGACTTGACCAGGAGTAGGTTTAAGGCCCTATCTAACGTTAAACGCTCACCTCCACCGTCCAAGCTCCTCTCTCTGTCTCTATGTTTCTAATAGCCACAATATATTCACTACTAGGTATCGAGCCGTCCAAGGCTACGTCTTACACTCACGTATCACGTAACACTAATTTTAATGTATTTCTGTGTTTTATATATTGTTGTTGAATTTGGATTTTGTAATCATACTCATTTCACTATAAATATAGTTGATACGCGAGACTTCGTCTTCTTTTTAACCGACTTCAAAAAGGAGGTTTCTCGGTTCGATCGTATGTATGCGGTTTTTTGTGTTTGTTCGCGGATAACTTCGTCGTTTATGAACCGATTTTGATGATAATTTTTTTATCGGAAACTTGATATTTCAAAGGTGGTCCCATGATAAGGAAACCAGGGTCTGATGATGGCAGACAAGTGAAATCGAGGGGAACTTTCAAAAATTGTAGGGGCAACTAGTACGTTTGTAAGTTTTAACAATAAGTATTTTACTGCACTACCAACTGATGAAGGTGGATCTGAGGATGGAAATGAGTGGCAGCCGAGGGAACTCTTCAACGATTAACAGCAGATACTTTGTGTTTCAGTTTCATTAATTTGTATTGATAAGAACTTAACAGATAGGTAGGCGGTGACTGTTATTAGGGGTCTGATGACGAAGAAGAAGGATAGGACAGGGAACTCCTTAACGGTTCACAGTAGTTACCTTGTGTTTGGACTTAATTTATTTATATTGATGAGATCTTTGTACCTATGTGGATTAAAATGAGGGTCTGCAGTGTATCTGATGATGGAGACCATTGACAGTCGAAGGAATTCCTTCATCTTTGACACTGCTTGTAATAAATTATGTCAGGACGCTAGTATTTACATAACAAATGTAAAAACTCAAGATGGAATAGATAAATTAATAGAAATATGTTATAAATGAGTATGATACCAAAATCACTTGATTCAGGCAATATAAGTTATACGAATATTTAAACTAACCTTGCGAATGAAAAGTAATTTTACGTAAACTTGAAAAAAAAACGCTATAGCGGGTACGAAAATTGCGGGTTTAGACGCAAGTTATGCCGGCTGCAGGCGTTCGGGTCCAGTGTTGCCAGAAATCAGAATATTTTTTTTTTTTTTTGAATAGCCTTGCACGAGCGCGCCTATAGCCCTGGGATAGCCCCCTCATGACGCACAGGTATTTAAATCGCAATTTAAGTCTCGCAATACATAACATGATATATTTTATATGTATTGCGAGACAGTTAACGTTTTAAAATCCATACTATAAAATGAACATAAATACTATTGAAACTGATTCTTGCTGTAAAAGTTTTTCTGCATAAAAATGATTTTATAATTAAATATTTCTGAATAAAAAAAAATTGTCAGATCGGCTACCTGTAGTTAGCGCTAAATAGCAACACTGGCAACACTGTTCGGTTCGCGCCGATGAAAACCACAGCAACTCATTGAAGACACCATATACTGACTTTCACCACACATTCACCATGGCCCTGAAATCATTATACAAAGAGTACTGGAAGACTGTAAGCAAAGAAAAAGGAACATGGTACGCAGACATACAGAGAGCCCCGCCCGCCCAACCTTGGTATAACAAATTAAAGCAGTATAACAGAAAATTTATAGTTACAATCAACAGACTAAGGTTCGGCCACTGCCGGACGCCCAGTCATTTATATAAACTGCAATTAGTACAAAATCCTACTTGCCCGGAGTGCCAACATGATCTTGCAGATCTGCAGCACATAGTTTTTCAGTGTCCAGCATATCGAATACATAGACTGATACTTGTATGTGAACTTGACCTCGTCTCCGATGGTGTGCCCGTGCCACAACATCTTCAGACACTGCTGTCTACGGAGAAATATTTTTACCCGCTATTTAAATTTATTATGCATACTGTGGAAACTTTATAATGTCTAAATAATACAAAGTGATTTACTAACTGTGACAGACAATAACGGATTTTCAGTGTATTTTTCAAATGAAGTGTCATAAATAGCAAATGATAATTTGTAACGATAAGGCTCAAAAGGACTCGTATCCAGAGCCGTAAAAACATTTACAAAAAAAAAACATGTTCGGTTCGCTCACCCAAGCACGCCTAGCTTCCCGCTCCGCGCATGCGCACTGCGTGTCGACGCAGTGACGGGAGGCGTAGTTGCGCTAGACGCTAGTGTGTACTCGCCGACTACTGATTACGATCGCCGCAAAACAGATATTTCGTAACAATTACCTACTAAAGATTTCGTCAGTTATTAAGATTGATAGTATTTTATATCTCTACACAGTTATTGTTCTATTTGGAATAAACTTCTAAGTTATAAAATTATTTATCTAAATAAAAATAAGTATTACTTTGTACGAGGTAAATTTATTTCTTGCTTCCATAGTTCACTGCTTGAAGTCGGTTCTATTTTAGTGGAACAAATAGTTCTGTGATGCGTTACGTTTTCGTTTGTAGAGAAAATACATACATATACATATATATTTACATTTAGAGTACCCTAAATTGAATTATTTCTTGTATGTTTTGATAATATAAAAGTGACACATTTTAAATTACACACAAACTATCTAACGACAAGATTGCTTCATCGTCACTACGCACGGAGCACATTTTCATACTTAAATCTTCACGTAGGTATTAACGCAGGTTATTGAATGAGAAACGAGAAACGCAACGTATATAGTTTCAGACTTGTGGTTAGGTTATCTTTAAATAAATACGATTATTTACATCACAATGCTTTTTTTATGTAAAAGAAATCCATTCAAAAAGTGCATTTAAAAGGAAAAATTACATTAAATATAAATTTTTGTAATTTGATTACGTTTTAACGTGATTTCCATTAAATAGTATAATTTTTTATTATATATATAAACAGAAATTAATATGTATCGAGTTAGTAAAAGTACTAGTATCAAAAATAAAATATTAAGAACTATATATATATATATATATATATATATACCTAACATTTGTCTACCTCTAACATAAAAACTATATTCGTATAAAGTCTCGTAACAAAACACTAAGCTATTCCTTTTATTTTACGTGTACATGAAATTAAATTTTAATAAAAGATACATTTCTTACTTGACATAATTTCATTAATTTCGTTCTCTGCATTGTTTGAACGTAATAAAAAATCTTTTTAATACTTTCTTTAGAGAATAGTCAACGTGTGTAGTTGTGACGTCACACGGTCATAGTTTATATGAAGAAGAAGTACAAGAAGATGTATTTTGTGTGAAATGTATGAGACATACATTACATTATATAAAACACACACACACACATATATAATACATCAATCCGTGAACACTCCTCAATGTGTGTGTGTGACTGAATGTTAAACAGTAACGTTTACATTATTAATTATAGTATTGAAAGTGAAGTAATCAATTATAGTAAGAGTAACTATCGTTACATATATATTATATATTGAAATAATTATTTACGCCCGCAACTACAGGTCCTGAGTGATGAGGTTCGTCAAAAAAGTTTGTATTTAAATTTACAATTAAAAAAAAAACTCACGATGACTATATTTGAATCGGGTTTTGATTTATATATATTCCAAAGTATATCGAAGCTTATATTTATGATATTAAGATTTAAAATACGTTGAACTTAAACTAATTGGAGTTGTGATTTCAAGGTTGTGTCATGCTTAATATCTTTTATGATAAAATGTGACTTATGTCACTAAAAATAATGACCATATTGGTTTGTATGTGTTATGATAACTGAAACTGCTCCTAGCGACGTTTTCCCTCACTCCTCAGTACATATTTATCCTTTGTGACGGACGCTTGTAAAAAATTTTAGTGTAATTTATTATAAAAAAAATAATAGAGGTATATTTTTTTATAACTTATTTTATGGTGTAATTATTGTGTAAAGAAATCTTTTTTTTTTGTTTTCTAAATTATACCGGTTTCTGAACGTAATTTAAATCGGACGCTTTTTTTTTGCAGTCGAATTTTAATACAAAAAGTTTTGTTACTATTTTTTATCAAATATTGTGATATATATCTTGTTTGTTCCCTATCTTAAATTAAAAGTTTACTTAGTAATTAGTTGAACATACTATTCGCTATTAATACTAACTATGTACATACAAGTTGCTACCGTGGCGTTGTCTGAGCGACATCTATGTTTTGAAAATGGAATTATATTTCTAATAAAATATAGGATAAGTGACTAAGTTTAGCGTGACTTAAACGGTCAGTTTGCGGACTTGATTAGATTTCGTGTGTGAATATTTATCTAATTTAATGAATAACTTAATTATATATTTGATTTGGATTGAAATTGTAATTTTAAAATTAACGACAAACCGGTTTATTAGAAGAAAAATTCAAAATCGCTACTTTTTTCTTGTTCACTTCGAAAAGCATGATTCCTTTGAGGTTAAAAATAATTTTAATGACGTCATTTTTAATGTTGGACTAATGTTAATATTAGAAAATATTAAATGAAAATTTTATCGAACCTACGATCTCCGGAATTTGACATTTCTGTTCCTTTGCCACTGAGATATGATGTCTCAAGTGAAGTAAGCATATAGTTGTTACATCGGGACGGATACTTATAACAGGTAGCAGGTTCGATTCCCGCCTTTATAAACTATTATTTTCGACTTTACTACGCGTTTTTTACTATTTTTACTACATACTCCCTGTCCGGTTACTTTGCACTGACCGTGATCACGGACAGACGAGACGGAGAGACATTTTGATCTCGTCATTGAAAAAAAAAACGCGTAGTAAATGCGAAATTATTAGTTTTATTTAAATGAATGCTCGCGATAGTCTTAGACCATAGACAGATTATCATTATACATTTTCTAATTTTAATTTCGTTTTATATACAAATAACTTATTTGATTTTGACCTATTCACTGTATATGTTCGGAAGTATATTTTTTAATAAAACTTTCACTTCGTTTTATTCAAACGTAACTAGTCATGTTAACTGACGTACTGACAGTATGGAAGTCTTTCGTTTACGTCTACATGAGAACAATGAGTAAGAATAACGCGATTTAAACGTCCTCTCATAAGTTACTGGATGTCTATTCTTCCACTAAATAAATGCATGTATAATTTTTAATTGAATTTTGTGATAATAAATATATAATATTTTTACATTTGTTTAATTTTGTTAACTCAAAACGAATTACTACAATAATATTCGTGTATGTGTGTGTGTGTGAGTGTGTGTGTATATGTATATATATTATGTTCCAGCCATGAAGCGTCTAATACTATTCCTGTCGCTTCTGTCCGCGGTGTTCGGACACCACATCCTCTGTATACAGAACGTGCCCTCAAGGAGCCATCACACCCTCATGATGGGGATCGTGAGGCCGCTGCTGGAAGCTGGTCACCAGGTCAGGGGCATACATATATATACATAAAGTTGAAATGTTCGTTTGTTTGTTCGCGCTAATCTCATGAAATACTCCTAACTAGATTCTTTCATTAACATTCACGTAATATAAATAAGAATAAAAATAACTATTGATTACACAGCGGACAAATCCGGAGCGCAGAAGTAGTTTAATTGATTGTGATGACAATCATTACGCTTAACATGTGTACATCGCGACTACATACGAAGCGTTTAAATGTTTTTCGTTCCATAATTACTACCTACGTTAACGCTAAAGGTGCTGTTAGCATAAATAAATGTTAGCCGCAATTAATGTCTTATAAAAATAACTTTACAAAGGTCGATATTATTGTTGTTTAATATTTACGCAGACTTTGTTCGATAAGTAAATACAAACTGGGGCTGAACGAGACGCGACACTCGTATGCGAACCAGTCATAAGGAGAATAAATATCAAACACCAATTACTTTATCATATTATTATTATTATTTGTTTATTAAATTATATTATACTTTCTTTGTTAATAAGGTAATTTAATGATAAACATCGTATGTGACGTCTACGTCATTTGACGTTTCCTGTCAAATAGCCTGTTATTTTTTTTTTTCGAATTTGATTTCAATCAACGGTCGTACCGTCGAAGGACGACATGAGACGGTATAAGTTTAGTTATAACCTACTTGTAATATTAATTCATGTTGTTAATAGTGTTTAATTGAAGAGAATTTTAACATAAATACTGTCACGATTTACGTACAAATAAATCATATTTATGACGATGAAGCAAGTCATTAAAAACGATCAGAAGTTAATGAGATAGATGAGAACAAACAAACAAACAAACTGTGAGTTATTTTTCATGTCTATAAGTTATGAATGTACGAACAGGTCACAATGATAACGACGTTCCCAGAGGAGAAGCCGGCGAAGAATCTCAGATACATAGACGTCGGCCATTTGAGGGACCTGGTGCCGAGTAAGTAGACGACGGGCGACGCGCTCCTAACCTTATAAGAGCTATAAGCGATCTTACCACGAGTTATAATCCCCACACTGAATACACACAGTTTGAAGTTAATTCGTATACCAACGTTGATACTACGAAGCGAGGAGTTTTAGGCGCGAACTTGCCTGGTTTCAGTATGCGAAAACTTTTTTAATACTATTACGAATTTATAAAAAAAAATAACTATCAATATTAAGGATAAAAGTAGATTTCAATACAATCAAAATATAGACTGCTCTTAGACGGGACAAGCTTCTTTGTCATTATTCAACAATCATCCTACGTACCACGTTTCTGTGCAAACGGCATTAGTGTCCTAATATTAGTAAACAAGTCGTACCCACTCACCTCTGAAAACATCAAAAACTAACGAGAACAAAGACTTCCTTAAAACGTACGCGCCATACAACAAGTTCCTTTCTTTTGTTTTGGTTTTTCATTCTGTCCATCATCAACCAAGTAAGAATTCCATTAACATAGACAGCCATACTTTTTACGCGAATAAATTCAATTCTTAAAATTGATACTGGCAAGCTACAAACCTTGTGTGACAGTTGCCTTACTAATACATTTATTTTAGATTTGTTCCGCGTTATAGGAAAACGCGTTGTACGAAAATTCTCGTAAAACGCGCTCGTATGAACTCGTATAACGCGTTATATACAAATGATTCACGTTTAACTTTTCTTGTTAAAGAGGGTTTAAATCGAATATTAAGGAAAAACTATGTTATGAACGAAATATATGCGTTTTATTAAAATCAAACCAAGAACATTTGGGAATACCCGCGTTATATGGGGGAAAACACGTGTTATACGAGGGACATGAAATCGCGTTATATGAAAACGCGTTATAAGAGTACCGTGTTATAGGGGGGATTACTATATATACGAAGATTTGTGAACCAATTTTAGTGAAATTTTACAATAATATAGGTCAAAAATCAGGAGACAATATAGATTATTATCTAAAATAAAATGCTTTACGGGATTGATGGTGAGATATCTCATGACAGTTGTACATTAAATTGATTCAGACGCAGTCAATAGATGGCGCTGTCGGTTGGTGTCTACAAATTTGAGCATTCTTAAGTTTTTTGACCCCAATTCAGAAGTCCACAAGGACGAAGTCACAGGCAAAAGTAGTGTTCGATAGAGACCATGACCAAAAGTTTTTGGACCCCAAAATATAAGTATGGAATTATTGGGATAAGAAAATGAATGCTGAATAAAATTTTTGCGCCGATCTAAAGTCGAGAAGTGGAAGGGAGTTTTGGGTTAAAAAGCGACTTATCACGACTTCTAGAACTTAAATTCAAGTAATAAATCAATATTATGATAAAAACTTGATTATTCAAATGTTTTAAAATACTTTTATTAAAAGTTAAATAACACTTTACTTGCGAAAGCCGAGATACAGTAGTTGTAGATCTTCGTATTTATCGAATTCGTTATTCAACTATTCTTTAGAACTTGTAGTTTTTTGGGATACAAGTCGTTTTTAACCCCAAATTAACCCGCTTTAGACCTTCCGAAATCAGGGCTTACGTATATTATTCTTACAAAAATTTTAGTTTCTCTTTATTTTCCTACTATACAAAATTTCGGTAGTTTTCAAAGTATTCTACAATCTTTTTTAAAATATCTTGTAACTACCCTTTAGTTCAGGGTAGAGCGGGTGGTCATTTGGGATTTATCTGTTCGAGTGGCTGTCATAAAAGGCTAAACAGGATCCTATACGACGGAAAATTTGTCCAAAATCTATTCTGTTAGCACTGAAGACATATATGAAGTACTTCCAAAGCATGAACTGTTCTGTTGCAGAAGACTCAAACCTATTGAAGTCCAGGGCGGGCCAAAGTATGAGTTTCGTGAAGATGTTCGCGAGGAACATATCACGGAGTACGATAGAGACGCCAGCTGTCAGAGAAGCTCTCATCAAACAGAACTTCGATGCCGTTGTAACCGAGTGGTTCTTCTCGGATTCTGATGCTGGGTAGGTTCCCAAACTGATTTACCTATCTCGGTATAGATCACATTTTTTTGCATATCATCATCATTATCAGCCTATCGGAGCCCACTTCTGATCACAGGCCTCTCCACATGGAGAAGGTTAGAGCATTAATCACCACGCTTGCTCAAGACGGGTTGGTGATTTCAATCTTATAATTTGTAATTATAAGACCAGGTTTCCTCACGATGTTTTCCTTCATCGTCCGTCAGTGGTGCCTAAATACTTCTTAGATAGTACATATGACTCGGAAGAGATCACATTGGTACTTGCCAGGTTTCGAACCCGCGCCCTCACGTATGAGAGGCGGGCCTTAACCTGCAGGCCACCACGACATTCCTTTTTTTGCATATGATAAGATATGATTAGCTATTTAATTACCATTTGGAAGTTTTAAAATGTATTCACTGGGACAATTCCATATCTTTCGATTTGGTGAAGAGTTAATAAGGGCACTTGTTCCTGTTTTGAATGGTCGTAATGAAAAACCCTCAGCTTGGGATGATGATTGTTTTTCTTCTTTGATCACTAAATAAAATTTTGCCTGATAAATTGGATGCTGAGGTAACAAACAAACAAATTTTCATTTGTTCCAGATACGCAGCAGTCCAACAGGCTCCATGGATTCTCCTCAGCGGCATGGTGATACACGCCCATCTGGAGAATATCGTAGACACAGTTAGATCCGTACCCACCATTCCAACTTTGATGAACGACTTTCCAGTACCCATGAGTTTTTGGCAGCGGCTGCTCAACACCGGCTCTTATCTGCTCATGGCTGGCGCTAATTTGTTAGTAGAATAAAATAATATATAAGAAACTAATGTGACCTGTAACATCCAAAGCGCTAAGCATGAGATCTTTGTCAATATGAAAGGATTCTGTCAAGTCTGCGATAATAGCTTCCTTCCACAAACCTAAAAAGATTTTGAAGTGCTGGAGAAAAATTTCCGCAGCTATTGCTACTACGGAAAGCTAAAAACCGTTTTGGACATAGGCCTATGCTTTCAGTACCAATAATAACAGTCACAAGAGACTGCCATAGAGTATGAAAATTTTTTTAACGAAATACCTCGTCCAATGGGGAATTTGACCGACTGACAGACACTCACATCTCGTCTGCCCGTGAAAGTAACCGAAACGTCGGGATGATGTAGTTTTAAAATAATAAAATCCGCGTAGTAAATCCGAAAATATATTAGTTCCATTTAAATGAATAAAACTCGCGACAGTCTTAGATCTCGTTACGACTGCGTGGAATTTAAAAAATTTAATGTACCAGGTACAAACCGCGGGAGGATTTTGGTACGGATGAAAAATTACAAACATAACAATTTCATTTTGTTACTAAAATGTAAAATACACTGGATAACAAAATAAATAAGAGAGTGGCTCTAAAAAACTGGTTTGCAATGTAAGTGGAAACGTTCATTTCAGACTGGACCAATCTAAGATGGAAGCAAATTATGTATCCGACTTCTCCGCTATATCTTCAGCTCGCGGAGTTCCCCTCCCTCCTTACAACGACGCTCTTTACAACGTGTCAGTACTGCTGGTCAACTCTCACCCGTCCTTCGCCCCAGCCAGGAGTCTGCCACCCAACGTGGTCGATATAGCGAGCTACCACATGGATGAGAACATAGCACCACTGCCCAAGGTCTGTATGATCTCCATGTTTTAATTGTGACAAAACCTTTACAGCCTGATCCACATCCTTAGGTCTCTGAAGTTTTTGGTCGATGTAATCATGGCGTCTTTGTATAATATTTCATAAAGAAATTGTTTACTAATGTGATCTAAGATTTTCGCGAGTATTCATTTAAATGAAACTAGTATTATTCGGATTTACTACGCGGATTTTATTATTTTAAAACTACATAATCCCGACGTTTCGGTTACTTTGCAGCAACCGTGATCACGGGCAGACGAGGTGTCTTTTTAAATAATAAAATCCGAATAACACTAGTTTCATTTAATTGTTTACTAAATTCTGTAAGTGATCCGGAATTTTTCTGGCGTTTCGAGAGGAATGAGCACATCATCATCCGGAAGTCAGTGCTTGGGACGATTGCTTCTTCTCTTCTATCGCTCAATAGAAGTCGTGCTTCTTTTGTTTTTGATTCAAACACGCCAGTAACGAAACGATTATGAAGACTATCCGTCACCAGAGAGGTTTCTATGAGCCTCTTGGCTTTGGCCAACAAAATTACTACTGAACCTTGGGCCTTAATTTCTTAATCATCACTCCTAGTCCTTATTCTTCAGCGAACAATCTGATCTTCCTATTAATGTTGGACTGGATTGAGGTTGACTTTATTTGGTTAGATAGTCAAAGTGCCTCAAATAGTAAAAGCTGATCACTACTGGTCCCTAAACTCCAGGACCTCCAAGACCTTCTGGACTCGTCTACTAAAGGAGTCGTGTACTTCAGTATGGGATCCGTGTTGAAGTCAGCTGATTTACCAGAGAAGACCAAGAAGGGTCTTATCAAAGTGTTCAGCGAGTTGCCTTACACGGTGCTCTGGAAGTTTGAGGAGAAGATCGAGGGTCTTCCCAAGAACGTGCACGTCAGGCCCTGGATGCCACAGTCCAGTATCTTATGTATGTTCTATAGTTACTATTACTCTTGGTTAATACATATTTTAATACTTTGAAACTTTCTCGCAGCTCATCCAAATGTACTAGTATTTATAACACACGGTGGTCTTCTCTCGACCCTGGAGTCTCTATACCATGGAATACCCATCATCGCGATCCCCGTGTTCGGAGACCAGCCCGGGAACGCCAAGCGATGTGTACAAGAGGGCAGAGCTCTCATGGTCAGCATCGGTGAAAACATGGCTGAAGACCTCAATAATGCTCTCAAGGACATGCTCGGGAATGACAGGTTAGAGACACGAAATATAGAAAAACTAATATATTTTTGCTTGAAGTTACGCCAACGAGACAAGATAAACTTCATAAACATGTTTACATTTTTTTATTCGATTTAAGAAATTTTTATCTCAACTCCGTTTAGCATCATTCAAACATCCACTTTCTACAAGAAGCTAAATTTAAATACAGTTTCATACAATTATGTTTCTTTTTCAGTTATTATAAAAAAGCAAAGGAGCTGTCCAAGCTGTTCCGGAGCCGGCCGGTGAAGCCCTACAAGCTGATTCAGCATTACGTGGAGTTAGCTATTGAGAGTAAAGGTAACGTTGCAGCATAAATAGATCACGTGACGAAGGACGTCTTCAGCTAACGTGAGTAAGACGAGGAGAGCTCATCTTATTTCAGGAGCGTACCATCTCCGTTCCAAGACGCATCTCTACAAGTGGTACGAGCTGTGGATGCTGGATCAGATCGCATTTGTCTTAGCGGTGCTCGCGATAGCGTTTAGTCTCCTCAAGAAGGTGGCTGGACTGTTCATGACGAAACAGAAGCAGAAGGGGAAGAAGGAAAAGAAGAATTAATAGAGCGATCTTTAATGTTTATGAGCGTTTTTGTATGTTATCTCATAAAAAAAATAAATAAAAACTATATTAATATAATGTTCACTTTATTTTCGTGGTCAGTATTCCTAAGAGGCTGGCAAAAAGAGAATTCTTCATAATCTCCACGTGAACAGACTCGGTATCCTAGATGGCGCTTCAAGCAATGATCTGAAAACATGTTCACACCAATCTTCTCCTGTTACGACATTTCGTACCTGCTCTACTAAATAACTAGTATGGCTGCTGATGTCCTCCCTATATTTAGCGAGGGAAGCTCTAGAGCATAGAGAATAGTGGCAAGTTTTTCGTAGTTTTCTTGGACGTCTTGAAATATTTGACAGTGTCTGCGACTGAAGCCTAATTGAGTAAGGAAGTAAGCAGCGAGCTTTCTGGAAACAGTAAAATAGTTTTTCTGTTTCTCTATATGACTTGTCTGCGAATAGTTATTAATGCTGACTTTTCTGGGTCATAGTTTCTTAGGGATCTGTCCTCTCCTCACACCTCAGCCCTATTTATGGCAAACATTGACAGAAAGTGCTAGGTGGTTTTTGGTAACGCTGATGACGGAACAGTTGTGAAGTGGCAGTTGGGATGGTAAGTGGTAAGTCAAACAGGATCAAATAGAATTTGAGAGAGAGGCATGGTAGAGAGTATTTCAATCTTCAGGCAGAATCGGAAAAGGGTTATGAAAGTTTTACTCACTCAACCCCAAGCTTGTCTCCTCACCGCCATTATGAGTCTGTTACTCTTAATACAAGTTTCCAGAATGTTCTCTTGGAATAAATTGCCGGCTATCCAGCCATCCTTTGGGTGAACTTTGCGAGTCAGAAAGCCGGTTGCCCTTCCCCTTACCAATCCTCTCCTACCCTTTCCCTCTTCCCACCCTTTACTCTCCCTCTCCCACAATCAAGGCCGGCAAAGCATCCGCAACATCCCTTATGTTGCAGACTCAATAAACAAGACAAAGGAATACGAAACTTCTAGATCAGGGTTAATGAGTATATTTACGTACTAGTATGGTGTTATAAAAAAAATTTGGTCGCTATGTTTTTTAGTTGAAGTGATAGAAAACTATTAAACTATAGGTACGTACGTTAGCTAAAACATATAAAATCGGCGTGATTTATCATTGACAGCTCCATACCATTACACACGCAGTTAAAGTAAGTAAAACTTGAAAATGTGTGTACGTACTCTCACGATGCAAACCTATAGTAAGTTATACATTGAACTATACTTAAACTAGTATCATATCCTTTCGTCTCTTCCTGAAGCGAAATAATTATTCCTTTTTAATTGTAAAGTAAATTTAAATGTCAATGACAGAAATTAAATTTCGCGAGTTTTATTCATTTAAATGAAACTAATATTTTTCGGATAAACTACGCGGATTTTATTATTTAAAAACTACACAATCCCGACGTTTCGGTTACTTTTCAGCGACCGTGACCACGGGCAGACGAGATGTGAGTGTCTGTAGTTTTTAAAATAATAAAAATCCGCGTAGTTCATCCGAAAAATATTAGTTTCATTTGCTCGCGTTTCTGTTGACTTCTTGTGAGTATACGTGATTTGTTTGCTCGAACAATTTTAGACATCTCATAGTAATGTAGATTTCAGTCATTAATCATTTGTTAGTAAAGGATATTGAAACTTATTTATTTATTATTAGGATTTAAAATACTTTGTAGTTTAACTTATGAGGACTCCAAGGTAGCGTTGTGTTGGGTATTTGGAAGTAAAATGGGACTTATGTCATTTATAATAAGATGTCATATTGCCTTGTATGTTTGACTATAGTAGAGCTTCTTGCCATTATCTTCTTCAGTCCACAGTGTTTACTCCGAACATGAACACATTAAATGACAGTGTTGAAGTAAATTTATCGCAATAATAAAAAACATTACGGGTAGTACTTTATTTTTAATACATATCGTGACTAAATCGTGGAAAGATACTCATAAATTTTTTGGTCGAATTAAATTCTCCCGGTTCCGGAACGTAAAACATATTTACGTACGTAATTTTTGCTCTCTGCTTTATATATTTGTTAACTGTTTGTGTATGTTTATTTATTAAATATTGCACAATGTTATGTACAATGCATATGTTATGTCATGCTGTTTGTCCCCCATAATTATCTGACACTCATAGTTGTTTAGCACACCATTATTTAATTATTACGTATATATTATATATATATATATATATATATATATATATATATATATATATATATATATATATATATATATATATATATATATGTTTACTTATATATAAATCTCTTTGTTTTTTATTTTTTTTCCTTCTCTATTTCTATTGTACCTACTCCACGCTTTCTCATCCAGTTTCCTTTATCAATAGGGTTTCTGGTAGAGATCTCTTTTAAGAGATAAGTTATCCTTTGTACATCACTCTCCCTTTGTAACAAATTTTTTAACTCTTGGTACATAAATGAATAAATACATACATACGAGCTGATCACTTGAAGTTCTCCGCTTAACCAGGTTATTTCGTTTATCTAAAATCATTATTCTTATAATTTAAACTATCTGCTGGATGATCCCATCAAAATCTGTCCAGCCGTCCGTGTATGCCAGTGTTAAATACATTGGTATCAACAAACAACTTCTTGTTCATGATATATGAGTTTGTTTTGGATTATTTTGCTTCATCAATTATTGTGTACATCCATCTTCTATTACAGATTGTTGGGTAACTTTTTAATGACTCGTTTTGTTTGACAGATAATAAGGGTCATTGATCTATTTCGATAATTCCATATACACTATTGAACTTGTTGTAACGAGTTTAGACTAACCTATACTTTCCGATATTTCCGGTCAAATCAATTAAACTTTTAGTTAACGTATTAAATAACAAATTTTATATGACCATATATATATATATATTGTTAGTTATAACTATTTATAATAATTTAAATTGTGATATACTTGATAATTCTAAGCTTAACGTTATTTATATTCTGATATTTATTGGAAATTCTTAAGATGGTTAAACTAGCGCCATCTGTATATTTGTTATAACAGTGTAAATTAATGTTAATAATGTTTCTGTACAGTAATTTTAATGTCCAAATACTTAACAATTGGTTTTATAATTTATAATGAGAGCTTTTGCATGTTTTACGTAAAGTTCAGTGTTTTATTATTTAATGGAAACTCGTATGAGGGAAACTAGCGCCCTCTGTATGATATTGTAACTTACCCTCACCTAAAAATGTTACCTTTGAATATTATAAATAGGATGAAAGGGCTAGACTGGGGGATTCTGTTACGAGTTGTGGAGCAATAAACATCTTAGTGGAAGTACTGCCTAATTTATTTCTAACAATATATATATATATATTATGTTCCAGCCATGAAGCGTCTAATACTATTCCTGTCACTTCTGTCCGCGGTGTTCGGACACCACATCCTCTGTATACAGAACGTGCCCTCAAGGAGCCATCACACCCTCATGATGGGGATCGTGAAGCCGCTGCTGGAAGCTGGTCACCAGGTCAGGGGCATATATGATATGTTTTCCTCACACATACTGACATATCTCAGTAACTTCTAGCCTATTAACTAAATCGTTTCGTTGTCACAAAGATCGTTTATTTGTGGAGGTCACTGTAACAATAGAAGAGGAGAATTCTATAGGAATGTGACGAAACCGAGGCACATTATACATTTTCAGTGGGTACATTCCATTCATGACCGTGCTGACCGCGATCATCACAACAAGGGCGTGTAATATGTCCATGCTGATTTTTGTTTAGAAGTCAGTGTAATCGGTTATCCGTCGTTCAATAAATTAGTTATTTTTCCTCTTCTTAACGTACATTGAGATTAGTTCAGAATTTTTTCGTCATGTTAGTGGGCAGAGTGAGTCAGAGCCAGCTGTCTCCTGAGATAGTTAGAAAACTGTGATTTGGATTCCTTAAAAAAATGATTTTCAATGAGGAAGTGTATATTAGATAAAAGATAATCTACACACTAGTTTTCGCCCCCGACTCCGTCCGCGTGGATATCAGAGTTGAACTCACAGAGAGATGTGTAGTTTGTTAAAACAATACATATAGTAACTACGTTGAAGGCTTTTCATTTTAAACAATCTAAATACAGACAGCGCCATCTAGTTGGCTGGTTTGTGAATCTAAACCATCTGGGGCGACACACAGATGCATACAAATCGGTCCAGCCGTTTAGTAGCTCAGTGACATACACACGTACAGTGGAATTATATGTAAAGACATATGTTGTGAGTACACTCTCACTCACAGGTCACAGGTTCAAGTCCGCTGATAACTCATTACAATCAAACAGTTGTCAAGGTTACCGCGTATTATCTCACTGCACTCAGCGTCTCTCCGCACGAACTATATACAAACATACGATAAGTGAATTATATATAGATAACTGATGACTGTTCCTTGAACTCTGAAATACATCGCTTGTTAAGGACATAAAATAACTAGCATGATATCAGTCAGGTGGTGTGATTGACAGACAAATTGATTGTACCTTAATACATATATATATATATATATATATATATATATATATATATAAATGGGAATAAATGTTTTGTCTATTAAAATATCATTACTCCCATCCTTAGTCCGAGCTAGTATCGTTCCACTAAACACGAACTTTTCACGTTTCTCGTACAATAATTTACTTTATTACTATAGTTTATTACTATAATTACTGTTGACTCTCGATAAAAGGACTTCACACATTCAAAGAATAAAATCGGTCCTGAAGTTACTGAGATAGATGAGAACAAACAAACAAACAGACTGTGAGTTATTTTTCATGTTACATTGAGTTATGAATGTACGAACAGGTGACAATGATAACGACGTTCCCGGAGGAGAAGCCGGCGAAGAACCTCAGATACATAGACGTCGGCCACTTGAGGGACCTGGTGCCGAGTAAGTAGATGGCGGGCGACGCGCTCCTAACGTTATAAGAGCTATAAGCGATCTTACCACGAGTTATAATCCCCACACTGAATACACACAGTTTGAAGTTAATTCGTATACCAACGTTGATACTACGAAGCGAGGAGTTTTAGGCGCGAACTTCCCTGGTTTCGGTTTGCGAAAACTCTTTAATACTATTACGAATTTATAAAAAAAAATAACTATCAATATTAAGGATAAAAGTAGATTTCAATAGAATCAAAATATAGACCGCTCTTAGACGGGACAAGCTTCTTTGTCATTATTCAACAATCATCCTACGTACCACGTTTCTGTGCAAACGGCATTTGTGTCCTAATATTAGTAAACAAGTCGTACCCACTCACCTCTGAAAACATCAAAAACTAACGAGAACAAAGACTCCCTTAAAATGTACGCGCCATAAAACAAGTTCCTTTCTTTTGTTTTGGTTTTTGATACTGTCCATCATCAACCAAGTAAGAATTCCATTAACATAGACAGCCATACTTTTTACGCAAATATATTCAATTCTTAAAATTGATCCTGACAAGCTACAAACCTTGTGTGACAGTTGCCTTACTAATACATTTATTTTATATTTGTTCCGCGTTATAGGAAAACGCGTTGTACGAATATTCTCGTAAAACGCGCTCGTATGACCTCGTATAACGCGTTATATACAAATGATTCACGTTTAACTTTTCTTGTTAAAGAGGGTTTAAATCGAATATTAAGGAAAAACTATGTTATGAACGAAATATATGCGTTTTATTAAAATCGAACCAAGAACATTTGGGAATCCCCGTGTTATATGGGGGAAAACACGTGTTATACGAGGGACATGAAATCGCGTTATATGAAAACGCGTTATAAGAGTACCGTGTTATAGGGGGGATTACTATATATACGAAGATTTGTGAACCAATTTTAGTGAAATTTTACAATAATATAGGTCAAAAATCAGGAGACAATATAGATTATTATCTAAAATAAAATGCTTTACGGGATTGATGGTGAGATATCTCATGACAGTTGTACATTAAATTGATTCAGACGCAGTCAATAGATGGCGCTGTCGGTTGGTGTCTACAAATTTGAGCATTCTTAAGTTTTTTGACCCCAATTCAGAAGTCCACAAGGACGAAGTCACAGGCAAAAGTAGTGTTCGATAGAGACCATGACCAAAAGTTTTTGGACCCCAAAATATAAGTATGGAATTATTGGGATAAGAAAATGAATGCTGAATAAAATTTTTGCGCCGATCTAAAGTCGAGAAGTGGAAGGGAGTTTTGGGTTAAAAAGCGACTTATCACGACTTCTAGAACTTAAATTCAAGTAATAAATCAATATTATGATAAAAACTTGATTATTCAAATGTTTTAAAATACTTTTATTAAAAGTTTAATAATACTTTACTTGCGAAAGCCGAGATACAGTAGTTGTAGATCTTCGTATTTATCGAATTCGTTATTCAACTATTCTTTAGAACTTGTAGTTTTTTGGGATACAAGTCGTTTTTAACCCCAAATTAACCCGCTTTAGACCTTCCGAAATCAGGGCTTACGTATATTATTCTTACAAAAATTTTAGTTTCTCTTTATTTTCCTACTATACAAAATTTCGGTAGTTTTCAAAGTATTCTACAATCTTTTTTAAAATATCTTGTAACTACCCTTTAGTTCAGGGTAGAGCGGGTGGTCATTTGGGATTTATCTGTTCGAGTGGCTGTCATAAAAGGCTAAACAGGATCCTATACGACGGAAAATTTGTCCAAAATCTATTCTGTTAGCACTGAAGACATATATGAAGTACTTCCAAAGCATGAACTGTTCTGTTGCAGAAGACTCAAACCTATTGAAGTCCAGGGCGGGCCAAAGTATGAGTTTCGTGAAGATGTTCGCGAGGAACATATCACGGAGTACGATAGAGACGCCAGCTGTCAGAGAAGCTCTCATCAAACAGAACTTCGATGCCGTTGTAACCGAGTGGTTCTTCTCGGATTCTGATGCTGGGTAGGTTCCCAAACTGATTTACCTATCTCGGTATAGATCACATTTTTTTGCATATCATCATCATTATCAGCCTATCGGAGCCCACTTCTGATCACAGGCCTCTCCATATGGAGAAAGTTAGAGCATTAATCGCCACGCTCGCTCAAGACGGGTTGGCGATATCAATCTTATAATTTAAAATTATAAGACCAGGTTTCCTCACGATGTTTTCCTTCACCGTCCGTCAGTGGTGTCTGAATACTCTTAGAAAGTACATATGACTCGGAAAAGATCACATTGGTACTTACCAGGTTTCGAACCCGCGCCCTCACGTGTGAGAGGCGGGCCTTAACCTCCAGGCCACCACAACCTTCCTTTTTTTGCATATGATAAGATATGATTAGCTATTTAATTACCATCTGGAAGTTTTAAAATGTATTCACTGGGACAATTCCATGTCTTTCGATTTGGTGGAAGAGTCAATAAGGGCACATGTTTCTGTTTTGAAAGGTCGTAATGAAAAACTCTCAGCTTGGGGTGATGATTGTTTTTCTTCTTTGATCACCAAATAAAATTTTGCCTGATAAATTGGATGCTGAGGTAACAAACAAACAAATTTTCATTTATTTCAGATACGCAGCAGTCCAACAGGCTCCATGGATTCTCCTCAGCGGCATGGTAATACACGCCCATCTGGAGAATATCGTAGACACAGTTAGATCCGTACCCACCATTCCAACTTTGATGAACGACTTTCCAGTACCCATGAGTTTTTGGCAGCGCCTGCTCAACACCGGCTCTTATCTGCTCATGGCTGGCGCTAATTTGTTAGTAGAATAAAATGATATATAAGAAACTAATGGACCTGTAACATCCAAAGCGCTAAGCATGAGATCTTTGTCAATATGAGAGGATTCTGTCAAGTCTGCGATAAGAGCTTCCTTCCACAAACTTACCTAAAAAGATTTTGAAGTGCTGGAGAAAATTTTCTGCAGCTATTGCTACTACGGAAAGCTAAAAACCGTTTTGGACATAGGCCTATGCTTTTAGTACCAATAATAACAGTCACAAGAAACTGCCATAGATTATGAAAATTTTTTTAACAAAATACCTCGTCCAATGGGGAATTTGATGATAAATAACAGGACCAACTGACAGACATACACATCTCGTCTGCCCGTGAAAGTAACCGAAACGTCGGGATTATGTTGTTTTAAAATAATAAAATCCGCGTAGTTGATCCGAAAATATATTAGTTTCATTTAGATGAATAAAACTCGCGACAGTCTTAGATCTCGTTACGACTGCGTGGAATTTAAAAAAATTTAATGGACCAGGTACAAACCGCGGGAGGATTTTGGTACGGATGAAAAATGACAAATATAACAATTTCATTTTGTTACTAAAATGTAAATTACACTGGATAACAAAATGAATAAGAGAGTGGCTCTAAAAAACTGGGTTGCAATGTAAGTGGAAACGTTCATTTCAGACTGGACCAATCTAAGATGGAAGCAAATTATGTATCAGACTTCTCCGCTATATCTTCAGCTCGCGGAGTTCCCCTCCCTCCGTACAACAACGCTCTGTATAACGTGTCAGTACTGCTGGTCAACTCTCACCCGTCCTTCGCCCCAGCCAGGAGCCTGCCACCCAACGTGGTCGATATAGCGGGCTACCACATGGATGAGAACATATCACCACTGCCCAAGGTCTGTATGAAATCCATGTTTAAATTGTGACAAAACCTTTACAGCCTGATCCACATCCTTAGGTCTCTGAAGTTTTTGGTTGATGTAATCATGGCGTCTTTGTATAATATTTCATAAAGAAATTGTTTACTAATGAGATCTAAGATTTTCGCGAGTATTCATTTAAATGAAACTAGTATTATTCGGATTTACTACGCGGATTTTATTATTTAAAAACTACATAATCCCGACGTTTCGGTTACTTTGCAGCAACCGTGATCACGGGCGACGAGGTGTTTTTAAATAATAAAATCCGCGTAGTAAATCCGAATAACACTAGTTTCATTTAATTGTTTACTAAATTCTGTAAGTGATCCGGAATTTTTCTGGCGTTTCGAGAAGAATTAGCACATCATCATCAGGAAGTCAGTGCTTGGAACGATTGCTTCTCCTCTTCTATCGGTCAATAGAAGTCGTGCTTCTTTTGTTTTTGATTCAAACACGTCAATAACGAAACGATTATAAAGACTATCTGTCACGCAGAGAGGTTGCTATGAGCCTCTTGGCTTTGGCCAACAAAATTACTACTGAACCTTAGGCCTTAATTCCTTACTCCTAGTCCTTATTCCTTACTCCTTATTCCTAGTCCTTATTCCTTACTCCTTATTCCTAGTCCTTATTCCTTACTCCTTATTCCTAGTCCTTATTCCTTACTCCTTATTCCTAGTCCTTATTCCTTACTCCTTATTCCTAGTCCTTATTCTTCTGCGAACAATCTGATCTTCCTATTACTATTGGACTTGATTGAGGTTGACTATATTTTGTTAGATAGTCATAGTCCTCAAATAGTAAAAGCACTAGATCACTACTGGCCCCTAAACTCCAGGACCTCCAAGACCTCTTGGACTCTTCCACCAAAGGAGTCGTGTACTTCAGTATGGGATCCGTGTTGAAGTCAGCTGATTTACCAGAGAAGACCAAGAAGGGTCTTATCAAAGTGTTCAGCGAGTTGCCTTACACGGTACTCTGGAAGTTTGAGGAGAAGATCGAGGGTCTTCCCAAGAACGTGCACGTCAGGCCTTGGATGCCACAGTCCAGTATCTTATGTATGTTCTATAATTACTATTACTCTTGGTTAATACATATTTTAATACTTTGAAACTTTCTCGCAGCTCATCCAAATGTACTAGTATTTATAACACACGGTGGTCTTCTCTCGACCCTGGAGTCTCTATACCATGGAATACCCATCATCGCGATCCCCGTGTTCGGAGATCAGCCCGGGAACGCCAAGCGATGCGTACAAGAGGGCAGAGCTCTCATGGTCAGCATCGGTGAAAACATGGCTGAAGACCTCAATAATGCTCTCAAGGACATGCTCGGGAATGACAGGTGAGAGACACGAAATATAGAAAAACTAATATATTTTTGCTTGAAGTTACGCCAACGAGACAAGATAAACTTCATAAACATGTTCATGTTTTTTATTCGATTTAAGAAATTTTTATCTCAACTCCGTTTAGCATCATTCAAACATCCATTTTCTATAAGAAGCTAAATTTAAATACAGTTTCATACAATTATGTGTCTTTGGCAGTTATTATAAAAAAGCAAAGGAGCTGTCGAAGCTGTTCCGGAGCCGGCCGGTGAAGCCCTACAAGCTGATTCAGCATTACGTGGAGTTAGCTATTGAGAGTAAAGGTAACGTTGCAGCATAAATAGATCACGTGACGAAGGACGTCTTCAGCTTAGCGTGAGTAAGACGAGGAGAGCTCATCTTATTTCAGGAGCGTACCATCTCCGTTCCAAGACGCATCTCTACAAGTGGTACGAGCTGTGGATGCTGGATCAGATCGCATTTGTCTTAGCGGTGCTCGCGATAGCGTTTAGTCTCCTCAAGAAGGTGGCTGGACTGTTCATGACGAAACAGAAGCAGAAGGGGAAGAAGGAAAAGAAGAACTAATAGAGCGATCTTTAATGTTTATGAGCGTTTTTGTATGTTATCTCATAAAAAAAATAATAAAATCTATATTAATATAATGTTCACTTTATTTTCGTGGTCAGTATTCCTAATAGGCTGGCAAAAAGAGAATTCTTTATAATCTCCACGTGAACAGACTCGGTATCCTAGATGGCGCTTCAAGCAATGATCTGAAAACATGTTCACACCAATCTTCTCCTGTTACGACATTTCGTACCTGCTCTACTAAATAACTAGTATGGCTTCTGATGTCCTCCCTATATTTAGCGAGGAAAGCTCTAGAATCTAGAGAATAGTGGCAAATTTTTCGTAATTTTCTTTGACGTCTTGAAATATTTGACAGTGTCTGCGACTGAAGCCTAACTAAGTAAGGAAGTAAGCAGCGAGCTTTCTGGAAACAGCAAAATAGTTTTTCTGTTCCTCTATATCACTTATCTGCGAATAGTTATTAATGCTGACTTTTCTGAGTCATAGTTTCTAAGGGATCTGTCCTCTCCTCAGCCCTATTTATGGCAAACATTGACAGAAAGTGCTAGGTGGTTTTTGGTAACGCTGATGACGGAACAGTTGTGAAGTGACAGTTGGGCTGGTAGGTCAAACGGGATCAAATAGAATTTGAGAGAGAGGCATGGTAGAGAGTATTTCAATCTTCAGGCAGTATCGGAATAGGGTGATGAAAATTTTACTCACTGAACCCCAAACTTGTCTCCTCGCCGCCATTATGAGTCTGTTACTCTTAATTCAAGTTTCCAGAATGTTCTCTTGGAATAAATTGCCGGCTATCCAGCCATCCTTTGGGTGAACTTTGTGAGTCAGAGAGCCGGTTGCCCTTCCCCTTACCAATTCTCTCCTACCCTTTCCCTGTTCCCACCCTTTACTCTCCCTCTCACACAATCAAGGCCGGCAAAGCATCCGCAACATCCCTTATGTTGCAGACTCAATAAACAAGACAAAGGAATACGGAACTTCTAGATCAGGCTAATGAGTATATTTACGTACTAGTATGGTGTTAGAAAAAAAATTTGGTCGCTATGTTTTTTAGCTGATCTGATAGAAAACTATTAAACTATAGGTACGTACGTTAGCTAAAACATAAAATCGGCGTGATTTATCATTGACAGCTCCATATCATTACACACGCAGTTAAAGTAAGTAAAACTTGAAAATGCGTGTACGTACTCTCACGATGCAAACCTATAGTAAGTTATACATTGAACTATACTTAAACTAGTATCATATCCTTTCGTCTCTTCCTGAAGCGGAATAATTATTCCTTTTTAATTGTAAAGTAAATTTAAATGTCAATGACAGAAATTAAATTTCGCGAGTTTAATTCATTTAAATGAAACTAATATTTTTAAGATAAACTACGCGGATTTTTATCATTTTAAAAACTACATACTCCCGACGTTTCGGTTACTTTTCAGCAACCGTGATCACGGGCAGACGAGATGTGAGTGTCTGTAGTTTTTAAAATAATAAAAATCCGCGTAGTTCATCGGAAAAATATTAGTTTCATTTGCTCGCGTCTCTGTTGACTTCTTGTGAGTATACGTGATTTGTTTGCTCGAACAATTTTAGAGATCTCACAGTAATGTAGATTTGAGTCATTAATGATCTGTTAGTAAAGGATATTGAAACTTATTTATTTATTATTAGGATTTAAAATACTTTGTAGTTTAACTTATGAGGACTCCAAGGTAGCGTCGTGTCGGGTATTTGGAAGTAAAATGGGACTTATGTCATTTATAATAAGATGTCATATTGCCTTGTATGTTTGACTATAGTAGAGCTTTTTGCCATTATCTTCTTCAGTCCACAGTTAAGTGTTTACTCCGAACATGAACACATTAAATGACAGTGTTGAAGTAAATTTATCGCAAGAATAAAAAACATTACGGGTAGTACTTTATTTTAAATACATATCGTGACTAAATCGTGGAAAGATACTCATAAATTTCTTGGTCAAATTAAATTCTCCCGGTTCCGGAACGT
Source organism: Danaus plexippus (assembly GCF_018135715.1). NCBI lineage: Eukaryota > Metazoa > Arthropoda > Insecta > Lepidoptera > Nymphalidae > Danaus > Danaus plexippus. The sequence continues at coordinate 1,160,245 of NW_026869857.1, forward strand.
AAAACATATTTACGTACGTAATTTTTGCTCTCTGCTTTATATATATGTAAACTGTTTGTGTATGTTTATTTATTAAATATTGCACAATGTTATGTACAATACGTATGTTATGTCATGCTGTTTGTCCCCCATAATTATCTGGCACTCATAGTTGTTTAGCACACCAATATTTAATTATTACGTATATTATATATATATATATATATATATATATTATGTTTACTTATATATAAATCTCTTTGTTTTTTATTTTTTTTTCCTTCTCTCTTTCTATTGTACCTACTCCACGCTTTCTCATCCAGTTTCCTCTATCGATAGGGTGTCTGGTAGAGATCTCTTTTAAGAGATAAGTTATCCTTTGTACATCACTCTCCCTTTGTAACAAATTTTTTAACTCTTGGTACATAAATAAATAAATACATACATACTAGCTGATCACTTGAAGTTCTCCGTTTAACCAGGTTATTTTGTTTATCTAAAATCATTCTTCTTATAATTTTAACTATCTGCTGGATGATCCCATCAAAATCTGTCCAGCCGTCCGTCTATGCCAGTGTTAAATACATTGGTATCAACAAACAACTTCTTGGTCGTTATGTATGAGTTTGTTTTGGATTATTTTGCTTCATCAATTATTGTGTACATCCATCTTCTATTACAGATTGTTGGGTAACTTTTTAACGACTCATTTTGTTTGACAGATAATAAGGGTCATTGATCTATTTCGATAATTCCATATACACTATTGAACTTGTTGTAACGAGTTTAGACTAACTTATACTTTCCGATATTTCCGGTCAAATCAATTAAACTTTTAGTTAGCGTATTAATTAACAAATCTTATATGACCATATATATATATTGTTAGTTATAACTATTTATAATAATTTAAATTGTGATATACTTGATAATTCTAAGCTTAACGTTATTTATATTCTGATATTTATTGGAAATTCTTATGATGGTTAAACTAGTGTAAATTAATGTTAATAATGTTTCTGTACAGTAATTTAAATGTCCAAATACTTAACAATTGGTTTTATAATTTATAATGAGAGCTTTTGCATGTTTTACGTAATGTTCAGTGTTTTATTATTTAATGGAAACTCGTATGAGGGAAACTGGCGCCCTCTATGATATTGTAACTTACCCTCACCTAAAAATGTTACCTTTGAATATTATAAATAGGATGTAAGTGCTAGACTGGGGGATTCTGTTACGAGTTGTGGAGCAATAAACATCTAAGTGGAAGTACTGCCTAATTTATTTCTAACAATATATATATATATATATATATATAAATATATATATATATTATGTTCCAGCCATGAAGCGTCTAATACTATTCCTGTCGCTTCTGTCCGCGGTGTTCGGACACCACATCCTCTGTATACAGAACGTGCCCTCAAGGAGCCATCACATCCTCATGATGGGGATCGTGAAGCCGCTGCTGGAAGCTGGTCACCAGGTCAGGGGCATATATGATATGTTTCCCTCACATACTGACATATCTCAGTAACTTCCATCCTATTTACTAAATAGTTTCGTTGTCACAAAGATCGTTTATTTGTGGAGGTCACTGAAACCTATACGTCACTGTAACAATAGAAGAGGAGAATTCTATAGGAATGTGACGAAACCGAGGCACATTATACATTGCCAGTGGGTAAATTCCATTCATGACCGTGCTGATCGCGATCATCACAAGGGCGTGTAAAAATATGTCCACGCTGATTTGGGTTTAGAAGTTCATGTAATTGGCTTTCCGTAGTTCAATAAATCAGTAACTTCTCCTCTTCTTAACGTACATTGAGATTAGTTCAGAACTATTTCGTCATGTTAGCGGGCAGACTGAGTCAGAGCCAGCTGTGATCAGTGATAGTTAGAAAACTGTGATTTGGATTCCTTAAAAAAATGATTTTCAATGAGGAAGTGTATATTAGATAAAAGATAATCTACACAAAGATAATCTAATCTAGTTTTCGCCCCCGACTCCGTCCGCGTGGACATCAGAGTTGAACTCACAGAGAGATGTGTAGTTTGTTAAAACAATACATATAGTAACTACGTTGAAGGCTTTTCATTTTAAACAATCTAAATACAGACAGCGCCATCTAGCGGGCTGGTTTGTGAATCTAAACCATCTGGGGCGCCACATAGATGCACACAAATGGGTCCAGCCGTTTAGTAGCTCAGTGACATACACACGTACAGTTGAATTATATATAAAGACATATGTTGTGAGTACTTTCACTCACAGGTCACAGGTTCAAGTCCGCTGATAACTCATTACAGTCAAACAGTTGTCAAGGTTACCGCGTATTATCTCACTGCACTCAGCGTCTCTCCGCACGAACTGTGTACAAACATACGATAAGTGAATTATATATAGATAACTGATAACTGTCCCTTGAACTCTGAAATACATCGCTTGTTAAGGACGAAAAATAACTAACATGATATCAGTCAGGTGGTGTGATTGACAGACAAATTGATTGTACGTTAATATATATATATATATAAATAGGGATAGATGTTTTGTCTATTAAAATATCATTACTCCCATCCTTAGTCCGAGCTAGTATCGTCCCACTAAACACGAACTTTTCCCGTTTCTCGTACAATAATTTACTTTATTACTATAGTTTGTTACTATAATTACTGGTGACTCTCGATAAAAGGACTTCACACATTCAAAGAATAAAATCTGTCCAGTAGTTACTGAGATAGATGCGAACAGACAAACAAACAAACTGTGAGTTATTTTTCATGCCTATAAGTTATGAATGTACGCACAGGTCACAATGATAACGACGTTCCCGGAGGAGAAGCCGGCGAAGAATCTCAGATACATAGACGTCGGCCACTTGAGGGACCTGGTGCCGAGTAAGTAGATGGCGGGCGACGCGCTCCTACCGTTATAAGAACTATAACTTATAAGCGATCTTACCACGAGTAATAATCCTCACACTGAATACACACAGTTTGAAGTAATTCATATTAAATTTTTACGTTCTTCATAAAGCGCTTTATCGTTCTCCTCTGACGAAAAAGTGAAAGTAAGAGTACTGACTGACTCATTGAAGTAGCTCCTGAAAGTCTCAATACAGTGTGATGAGGCTGTAAAGTCATTCTCTAACGGAATTCGTACCCGCGACCTTCCCAAAGAAGCAGCAACAGAGATGACTTTCGGGGTCAAAAATCCATGCGTCCAGTCCATCCAGGGTAGACCCAGAAGCTTCTTCTGAGTTCACCTACACCTTTGTACCTTACACGGATATGTATTCCCGAGAAGAGCGACATAAGGCCTCTGTCTAATGACTGACACTCTAAATCCATGCACCCTCTTACGGCCCATCATCAATTTTGCGCCAACTGTCACTAAAGTTATTTACCTAGCCACCGCTGTCTAACCCAGCCCGTTCCTGTGGCAAGACGTCAGAGTGAAATGAAGTTAGTGTCCCTTCAAGCGCTCGCTATGGCGACGAAAATACGTTCACACCTTCCAGTTCCTCTATTTAACAGAGACAGGTTGCAAAAGAAAGCCCACATTTGGCCAGACCTGCCTCTTGAGTCGATCAGCCCCCAGATTGTCAATCAAGAACGAAGCGAGACTGCAGCTAGTGTTCACAACATATCTTGGAGCAGTTCTGACTATGAGCCCTCCTTTTACAGAGGTTGTGATGTCAGGCAACGCGGGATTCAACACCACCTTTGTGAAGATATTCGCGAGGAACATATCACGGAGTACGATAGAGACGCCAGCTGTCAGAGAAGCTCTCATCAAACAGAACTTCGATGCTGTCGTAACAGAGTGGTTCTTCTCGGATTCTGATGCTGGGTAGGTTCCCAAACTGATTTAACCTATGTTAGTTTGGCCCACATTTTTGTTTTGTGATTAGATATAATCAACGTTTGTATATTTGGAATTTGTTAACTAATACCAGATATGCAGCAGTCCAACAGGCCCCATGGATTCTCCTCAGCGGTATGCTGATGCAAAGCCATCTAGAGAATATCATAGACAGCGTCAGATCCATACCCACGATTCCAACGATGATGAACGACTCCCCAATTCCGATGAGTTTTTTGCAGCGCCTTGTCAACACCGGCTCTTACCTTCTCATGGCTGGTGCTAATTTGTGAGTACAATGTAGTAGAGTAAAGAATTTGAAAAGATAATAGGATTTTTTTTCTGTGTTACTGTCCTGTTTTTGAAGTCTAATGCTTGTAGCGTGAAGTCCGCCATTAGTTCATAGTGGGCAATAATGAATACATAAATAAATATTAAATCTATAGATGTAAAAAGCTATGACAGGTCCTCAACTCACCAGAAAAGGGATGTATTCATGAAGATAAATCATCACTCATCTAAAGTCTAGGAAACCCAACCTGAATGACATCAAGTACAATAAAGTGTCAAGAATTACACAGAACTTCTTTGAACCAGGAAAAAATCTAAAGAGGATAACGAAACGGAAGGAAATTCGCATATTATATGTGAATTTAATTTTGTTATTTAACTCTGAAGTGCAGTGGATGTCAAAATATATAAGAGAGTGGCTTTAAAAAACTGGGTTGCAATGTAAGTGGAAACGCTCATTTCAGACTGGACCAATCTAAGATGGAAGCAAATTATGTGTCAGACTTCTCCGCTATATCTTCAGCTCGCGGAGTTCCCCTCCCTCCGTACAACGACGCTCTTTATAACGTGTCAGTACTGCTGGTCAACTCTCACCCGTCCTTCGCCCCAGCTAGGAGTCTGCCACCCAACGTGGTCGATATAGCGGGCTACCACATGGATGAGAACATAGCACCACTGCCCAAGGTCTGTATGAAATTGTACTAATTACGTCAAAAATTTTGTTAGCTCACACATATTTTTAGGTTCCTGGAGTTTTGATTGTTGTTTGTCCCATAACAGCTTCGGCATTTAGTCTGGTGTCTCCAGAAGTAACACTTAAAAAACGCTCTGATTTCAATCAAGCAGAGTAATAGTTTTGTCGCATAAAAAATAGACTATCGAAACACCTTACGTAACTTCAAAATAGTGAGTAAGAAAGAATAATTAGTGGGTATTCAAATACCCTTTCAATTAATGTCTTAAGACATAAATTTTATTTTATTACGGATGTATTTTTTTAAATGGGTTGGATAATTAAAAGATAATTGAATCTTTCTATCTGATTGTAGAAAGATATAGTTCCCGAAGTTTTGGAAGAGCTGTCTCCATGATATCCTCCAATTTCCAGGATCTCCAAGACCTCTTGGACTCTTCCACCAAAGGAGTCGTGTACTTCAGTATGGGATCCGTTTTGAAGTCAGCTAATTTACCGGAGAAGACTAAGGAGGGTCTTATCAAAGTGTTCAGCGAGTTGCCTTACACGGTGCTCTGGAAGTTTGAGGAGAAGATCGAGGGTCTTCCCAAGAACGTGCACGTCAGGCCCTGGATGCCACAGTCCAGTATCTTATGTATGTTCTATAGTTACTATTACTCTTGGTTAATACATATTTTAATACTTTGAAACTTTCTCGCAGCTCATCCAAATGTACTAGTATTTATAACACACGGTGGTCTTCTCTCGACCCTGGAGTCTCTATACCATGGAATACCCATCATCGCGATCCCCGTGTTCGGAGACCAGCCTGGGAACGCCAAGCGATGTGTAAGGGAGGGCAGAGCTCTCATGGTCAGCATCGGCCCAGATATGGCTCAAGACCTGGAAAAAGCTCTCAAGGAGATGCTCGGGAATGACAGGTGACAGACATTAAATAGATTTGCCTCAAGTTAAGTCAACGAAACAAGATAAATTTCATAAACATGTTGATATTTTCTCTATTTGAATTAAGGAAATGTTTTCGTAGAACTGTTGGTTTTTTTTAATCAAAGTTTATTAGTAGATTGTGAGGAACTTTACTAGAAACTTGCTGAACCGAGAGATTTCATTAAATTTATCATCTTTCAGTTATTATAAAAAAGCAAAGGAGCTGTCGAAGCTGTTCCGGAGCCGGCCGGTGAAGCCCGACAAGCTGATTCAGCATTACGTGGAGTTAGCTATTGAGAGTAAAGGTAACGTTGCAGCATAAATAGATCACGTGACGAAGGACGTCTTCAGCTAACGTGAGTGAGACGAGGAGAGCTCATCTTGTTTCAGGAGCGTACCATCTCCGTTCCAAGACGCATCTCTACAAGTGGTACGAGCTGTGGATGCTGGATCAGATCGCATTTGTCTTAGCGGTGCTCGCGATAGCGTTTAGTCTCCTCAAGAAGGTGGCTGGACTGTTCATGACGAAACAGAAGCAGAAGGGGAAGAAGGAAAAGAAGAATTAATAGAGCGATCTTTAGACTGTTTATTCGGTGTTGGTTACAAATTAACGGAAATTTTAACAAAAAATCTCGTTCTTTTAAAGATATTCTTAATAGTATTATTTGTATTTTCAAACGGCAACATAATATTTTTTTTCTATAACGGTACATTGTCAGGTTAAACGATTTCTGTCATGGCCATCTTGAGTAATTAGGCCGGATTTATTGTTTAAAAAAAATATTTAAGGTCTACAATTGAAAAAGAGACTAAATTACATTGCAAAAACAATAACATGCATTTAATTACATGCCATTAAACTATACAATATTGTTATTTAACTTATAACAAGTGTTTGTACAAAAACAACAGTGTGTTTATTACTGACAAGATCACAAGGTCACGAGCGAGTTCGCGTAATAGATTTTAAGTGCTCCTTCATTAACGAGTCCTTTATATAGTCCACTTTAATAAACGCGTAAGATTACGGCGTTTGACGAAAAAGGTGGTATATGATGTTTGTTGGATAAAAAAACCTGAAGGACATTTGATTTTTTTTTTATTATTTCTACTATATCCGGTTTTTGAACGATTTATCAGTGTATACGTAAAACTCTACCGGGATGAAGTGCTTTGAAATTTAAAAAAAAAGCAACAATTTTCACAATAGCAGAAAACTTAATCTTCATTTTCTATTTATTGAAGTTATTTAATGTTGTTTAATACTTTGCATTATCCTAAATATATTTTTTTGCACTATTTTTTTTTTTGCCTCCACATTATTTTTACTCTGTGATGGTTGGTTGGGAATGCGTTAATATTAAGCTCGCATTTTATGTTAACGTTCAATATATGTATATAAATCAATCTACACAAAAAAATTAAATTGATAATTAAGAAAACATTCAAAGAATGTGTAGCTTTCGAGACGCAGCAGAATATATATGTCGTAGAATCACAGAAATTAAAAATCCCTGTTCGTAGTCAGAGTACGCCATGTTGAATACTTTTAAGCGATCAGTGCTCACACCCGGCGCAGCACGGATGCACTACTGACAGTTTTCGTGACGTCGATAGCTAACTAAACAATTTAAAGCAACCAAGGAGGCTAAATAAGTTGCCAATTAAAAAAACGAATGACCGAATGAGGTTGATATCAGTAACTATCCCTAATATATATATATATGAAACTTGTATGTTCTTTTAATAAAAAAATATCTTAATAACTATTAACAAAAAAAAATACCCTTTATTTGACGTCTCCCTCGATGACTATTCAGTTTTTTTCTTATCATTTTTAAACATTTTTTTTACAAATAATATCAACATTTTGATCATCTTGAATATTAGATAAAAGACGAGGCTGAAGAAAGCCAGCTGGTCCAGCATCAGAAGTTGGTACCAGGAGTACAGTTGAGCTTTAGAGCGGAGATGTTGAGCTCCTAGAAAGTGGATATAAAAATTGACAAATTAGTATTAAAAAAATATTATTAATAAGGTATTCTTTATACAAGATAACACCATACGATCATGAAAATATAATTCACAATGATTGTTGTAATAAAACAGTTATTTACTTGATATTTTGTTTTATTTCTCACTTTAAACAATTTACGAACTTAACAAAAAAAAAAATATCAGAGCAGAGAGAGAAAGTGGAGGGAAAATATTTAGTGTCAAAAGTGACATCTATGTAGAACGCGGGAATTTCAAATATACTTCAACAATGACTTTGTTAGTTAAATGATTATTTTGTGAACACCGCGTCCATGTAAATCTTATTCTATGTAAACACAAAGACCTACCTCTGGTCTCAATGGCCAGTTCAATGTAATGATTGATGAGTGACGCTGGCGACACGGGACGATTCCTGAACAACTTGGAGAGGTACTTGGCGCGCTGGTTGTATCTGAACACAGAACAGGATTACTTATGTCACTGATAGATCGTGTTAAGTGAGAAATGTCTGTGTATTTTCACCGAGCAGTGGCGGGTTAAACACAAGAGCAGCGGGGTAACTGGCTGGAAGAGGCTACAGTAAGCCATGATGTCTAAATAGCCCCAAAAAGTACTGGTGCGGAAGGCAAGGGGAAACCACTGCAACTATCTTCCCAAGAAAGTCATCATGTATACGGATCACTGATACGTGATGATCACGAGTCTGCAAAGACTCTTGCGACAATAAAGAAGTAGAAGAAAAAGTCAATGTATAGCTAATATTTGTTATCTTCTACTTAAAGCCTTTAAAACTTCGTTAAATACTCACTTGTCATCGCTCAACATTTGCTTCAAGCCGGCCTGCAAGTTTTCTGGCAAGTTCTCATCGAAGGTGACTCTAATAGCTCTTCCCTCTCTCGTCGCGGTATCAGCATTATGAGGCTGGTCGCCAAATACCGGGACAGCCAACATCGGTACTCCATGATGAAGAGCTTCCAAAGAACTCAGCAGACCGCAATGCGTGATGAAGAGTTTGATATTTGGATGTGCTGTTCGGGAACCATTGAAATGATGATAAAGAAATTAAAATAAAAACGTAATAATAGTTTTATTTCAGTAAATTTTTCTGAGCATTCTTTAAATGTGCCTGCTATAGCAAATCTTACCCAGTACGCTAACTTGGGGGATCCATTTTCTCAAGTGTATATTTTTTGGTAAGTTTTCAATGTCTTCTTCGTATTTCCATAAAACCGGAAAAGGAAGTTCTCCCAAAACTTTGACCAGTTCCTGTTTCATCTTTTGTGGAAAATTGGAGGATTTCAGCAGCGAGCCCATGCTAAAGTATATGAAGCCTTGTCGGAATCCATCGACGAGGTTCCGGAGGTCCTAAAATGAACATGCAAATTTTATTTTCGTTCCATCTTAAGATATATCTTACGAATTATTCTTAGATTTTATACAGGTAGTGATTAAAAAAAACCTTTGGCAGTTCCTGAGTTTCGTCGACAAAGAAGCCTCCGATTTCTATGGCATTAGGTGGAAGTACGTTCGGAGTCGAGTACGATGGATGAGAATTGATAAATAATATTGATATATTATGGACAGCCTCTGAAAACGGAGGGAGAGTGACTCCGCGGGCAGCGGCGAGTGGAGAGAACCACTCGTCGTATAGAGATGCGTGGACAAAAGATTCCTTACTAGAAAGCGAGAACATTCGTATTTTTTATTGCTGGGATCATATACTTTAAGTTAATATATATAATTTGCATTATTGAAACTTACATAGAGTCCAATTTTGTTATAACATAAATGATAGTGTTCAACGATCTCTGTAAAAAGCTCATGGGGATGGGGAAGTGAAATATCATTGTGGGATGCACTGGGATGGAGCGTGTGGTGTCAATGAGATACTCCAAGTGCGGATGGTAGATGACTCCGCTGAACAGGATCCAAGGAGCTTGCTGGACAGCTGCATATCTGGGAAATAAACAAAATGGAGATCACTCAGTGAAAAGCTTAGTCAGATAACATAAAGGTGAAAAAAAAATAACAAGCCTCTAAGTACGTAACATAATATAAGGAATTTTCATAAAGAATTAGATAAGCTAAGACTGATGCTCTCACCCAGCCTCCATGTCTGATAAGAACCACTCTGTGACGACAGCGTCATATTTATTTTCCACCAGCGCTGATCTGACCTCAGGGTGATGGATAGTCGCTGTGGATATGTTGCGAGTCAGGGTTTTGATGGCAGAGAAACTGGTGACCTTGGTTTCCATGGCTGTTGTGCGTGAAATAGCGTTTCAGTAATTTGATCTTAATTAAAACATTATTCAGTATTTATATATTTGTGATATAAATCATACATTGTGAGAACGCAGTCAAAAAGCTGACATCTATGACAGTCAAGTTAATGTTTGTTGATGTCTTGTCAGGATACGGAGTAACCCAGGTCACCTGAAAGTTAAGAATAGCAATGAATTTATATCTAAGTAATCTCCGCGTTTCGGTTCCCGCACAGACGAGACAAACGAGATGTTAGTTTAACTAAAATTGCTGTTTACAAAACAGCTTCATCTGGATGTGGAATAAAAATCGACAAAATGGCAGCTCACCTTATGACCAGCCTTCAATAACGGCTGTACAATACCCTTGGCTAAGTTATGATGACTGATGGACGGGATGTGATGGAGGCAAAGAATGTTGTACCCGATGACTGACGAGGTCATCATCAGCAGCAGCAGAGAGACCTTCATGGCTATGAAACATATTTCCTATATACTAATTCAGTTTAAAACTAGCGTTTAGCGTCAATATTTAGTTCATCATCATCAGCCTATCAGACCCCACTGCTAAGCAAAGGCCTCTTCTCACATGGAGAAGGTTAGAGCATTAATCACCACGCTTGCTCAAGGCGGGTTGGCGATTTAGTTAGACTGTAATAAATAGTGAAGCCTTTTATATAACTAATTCCAGCATTCCACTAATGCTTTCATATTGTTAGTATCTATTCACAAATTCCTATACATTTAGATATTTTGCCGAGTAATTACTTACGTAATATTTGGTTCATCTTAAATTTTACTTAAACACAATCGTCTCGTAAGACACAACACTATTTACTATTAAATTTATCGATTTTTATGTTATCTGTGATAAAAAAAACAGTTGCACGTTCCAAAGGTTGTTGTTATGTTGTTGTAATTCACTAAATATTGTTTCAATTATCATTACAACACGCTTTTGTTATCTGTGTGTAGGATTTAAGATAGTATAACGTGTCCTATATATAGATCAATGGACATAAAATACATGATTTATTTACAATAAACTAAACATATTATATGCAAAAATTAAACAGATTTAAAACGTTTTAAAAATATGTATATCCTCTATTTAACTGCTATGTTATTTGCGACTTTTTATATATTTATAAAAAATATATTACATCTAAAATTTAAAGTGATCTTTGCTTCAACATTTGTATAATGATTCGTGAGTCACACGAGGAAGTGTTTCTTGTCCTCGGTCAGACTGACGATGAGATGAATGCTATTAATGCAAGCTCAGAGATACAATATTTTTTACAACGTCACGTAATAGACTTATGAATAACTCAGATTGTAGAGCATCATTTAAATTACACTAAGTTTTTTTGTTACTACGCGATTTTGTAGTGAAACTTCTTTAGAATCCTTGCGATTTCAAACTCGTTGAAATTTAAAAACAAGTCCATAGAGACATAAAAACAGATGTCCAGGATTCAGCCGGCGAGAGAATGGGATAGACCACGTCAGACGTTCTACGTGTCCTCGTTTACGGTATCCCCGCTATCGTCTACTAAACATTGTTCTCCTAGCATGCTCCTGTGTAGTGGGACATTCAGTATGTTATAAAGTTATCAAATACGCAAGACAATACGGGTAAGTGAACATGTCTAGCTCAGAAAATGTTTAAACTTCAATTTCAAAGATGATAGCGCGATATTTCTTTCAGATAACAACCGAGCGACTCAAACAAATCTATGATAAAAAAAATTCAAGATCAGAATGAATAATTAACGATTATTTTTAATATATTTCAATTCTTATCGGAGTAAAATTGTTTTTTTTTTAAGTGCGAGCGAGAGGTAACAGCTATCTCTATACAACCTACTACAGGACTTGGGCCTGTCCAGAACTAACATCAGTTCATTCTTGGAACGTACTTCGAAGGCAGCCCTAGTAGGTTCGTTTCAAATTTGGTTTGGTGGAGAGAGGAGCTTGGACGGTGGAGGTGAGCGTTTAACGCGTTAGATAGGAGCCCCTTAAACCTACACCTGGGTCGCAAGTGGCAGGCACTGTTGAAGCTCCTCTCCCTGCAACGATGGACCCAGCGCCCTCACGGTGAATCCATGGAATGATGAGAGGTTCTATTATGATTTAACTAAAAACCGTTTATATATTAGTATAGATATATAAACATTAATGTACAGCGACTTCCGGTTCCGACATAACCACACCTAACAATGCCTTATTTATATTTAATGTAAATATTAAAATTAACAGACAACGAGGTTATTTAAGTTTATCCTTGTTCAAGTAACGCTTTTCACAAATTGTAATCGACATTTTCTCGAACCCAAATACGTATCATTACTGGCACGTGATTATTCATATTAAAGTTAATGTATTACTAGGTTTTGCCCGCGACTCCGTCCTCGTGAACATCAGAGTTGCGCTCACAGAGATGTATAAAATGTGCTAAAGCAGTACATACAGTAACCAACGTTGGAGGCTTTTCGTTTTAAATAACCTACATAGAGACAGCGCCATCTAGTTGGCTGGTTTGTGACTTTAAACCATCTGGGGCGTCACATAGATGCATACAAATCGGTCCAGCGCCATCTAGCGGACTGGTCTGGAATGTAAACCTGGAGCGACACACGGAGCATACAAAATTAATTCAAATCGGTCCAGCAGGTCGAGGCTCAGTGACACACACACGTACAGTAGATAAATAATATCATTCACATACTATATATATATATAAAATACATTTTAACTGCAGTTTTGCTAATCACCATATTAATAACATCTCAAATAAATTTCAACTTTGACTCCAAAGCTATATATATATATATATATAAAAATAGTGTCTTAAGAATAAACAAAAATTCATTATCCTATAATATTATGACTAACACATCATTACCTAGCTTGATATAATGTTGTTTTTCATTTGTTTATGCTAAACACTAATGCGGAAGTAACTCTGTCTGTTACGTTTTCGCGCCTAAACCACCGAATCGAGTTTTATGGATTGTTGTATAGAGATATATAGGCTACCTTTTATGGTGATCCCGTTACCCCACGAGTGGAACTATGAAGTGCAGTCAGTCAGTGGCCGTTGTGGCAGAGAACAAATCTGATGTTGACGCGGACGGAGTCGCGGGCAAAAGCTAGTGCATATATGATCCTTAAGAACATTTGACGTAAGCATCTCTAGTGTACAAAATCAGCGGGATACAAGTAATAAAAGGGCTTTATATATAGAATTACTTTATTATACAAATTAACTTAATCATTAATCAACATATAAACATATAATTGTTTATTTTGGTTATGATAATGTTGTTATCTACTTTAATGTTTATTGCAATATATACAGCAGCTAACCACAAGTGTAAATCGTTACTACACACGAAGAGTTTCCCGTTTCCGTTTAAATAACCAAAGTAATGTTATATGTGAAGATTTATGTATCAAAAACATTTAAAGCTCCGTATGTAGTGACGCAAACTCAATATTAATACAGAGTAAGTAATTAAAATGCTCATAGAATTTAGTTTGGTGATTTTTTTTATACAAATACGCATAAAAAAACAGTAAAATTGTAAAATTTGTATTTTGACCTGCAAAATAAAAATAACATTTCATAAAAGCGTGACGTATTTATTAAATAAATCTTTGAAGTGTTCTTCGTCGTCCCTTAATTCGTATATCTGAACTACGCCTTCCGGTGTTAGAAGCGCCTGTTGAAAAATAATAGTTAAAGACATGAATCGCATTTATTGCTATATTAATTTAGCAGGCACTCCGAATACTCGATACTATATATTATACATCCCTATATATGTATACCTTATGAACCCTTAAAAGTCACTTGAAAAATAAATGAGTCAAAGTTAAACATAAAAAGCAAGACATAAATAAATAAGACTATTACAAACACTATCATAAAAACAGAAAATAATTTTAAACAAAAATATCTAACTGTGAGTATTTCATCCCAACTGTCAGACTATCAGACTCACAAAAGCTCTATCGTTGCCAGCACAGCATATGGCGCGGTCTGCACAGAGAGCGTTCACATCACTCTGTGCGAGCGACCACACACACACTCTAGACTGTACGCACAATATACGGAGAGGATTTGTGTACGACCAGTACAGAGATGTTATTGGATGCTGAAAAATAAAATTTATATATATATATCAGAACACTTTTTAATTAAAATTTTGTTTGTCTGTTTGTATCCTCTGATCCCTGAAAAGGATTAAACTATTTTGATCAAACTTTAACAAATAGACAGCTGATATAATGAGGATCAATTAAGATCTACTCAAAAGATCGACTATTAATATCTTATTTTACCTAAACACAACAATTTTATAACTGTCACACAAAAATATAACTCGGACAATATAAAATTATATTTAGAAACATAGATAATCAATATTTTATACTCACGCCATCTAGCGGTGTTTTCCTAACAGTTCTGCTTTCAACGAACCTGCCTTTGTTGTCGGACAGACACTTGTCTGTTGCGGGCGTTGATATATTTCTAACAAAATAATTATATATATATATATAAGAAATTTCTCAACAAGATCTCATCTTTACTACATACGCTGCGTTGCCCGTTTCTCAATCAATAACCTACGTCAATACTACGTGTGAGATTTGAATGAAAATTACTCAACGCTTCGTATGTAGCGACGAGAATGAGTTACACTAAGCATACTATGCACATCACGATACAACTCGTCCCTGTGTCTCTATTACGCCGCACGAGTCACATTCGTTGTGCTCCAGGACTTCATACAACGAACAGCGCTGAGACGTCTCCATTCAGTATGGAGTTACTACAGCTTCAACAAACAGACATTCATACAAACGATACGTGTTCAGTTGTGTGTTTTCTTGTACAAAGAATATACAGACTATTCATTATTGCACTGATAATTTTTGTGTCAGCTATGCAAAATCTTACAAAGTTAATGTTTTTTTTTTTTTACAAAAAATGTATATTTTTCACAACAGATGCAAATTTCAAACATACCTGCAATCCAAAGTGAGTAGAACTCTGTAATCTATGAGAGAACACAAGTTGATGGTTCCCGTATCGGTGGCCGCCAGAAAGTAGGGTAGTTTCGTAGTTTGCAAGCACGTAACCATGGTTGAGGAGTCTACAGATGTTATATATATTTTTTGTCATTAAACTTTTCTTTATATTAACTTAATTTAAGGATTTCTTTCTTATATCTCATTTACTTACTAGCTACTGTGAATCTATTAATTTTAACTCCCCCCATATTCTTCATACAACACAACACTTCACCCAAATTCTTCCCCACCAGATAGTTGTCAACTTTCAAATGTATTATTTTCAAATCGCTGCAAATGATTCCATTCTCCCAAAAATTTGTGTCAGTTTTATTGATGGCAACACTATCTGTCCTATCCAATTCGAATGTAGAACTAGATTTCGGTCGCGAGTGTTGCCGTTTAATGATATTTTTCTCCCGTTTCCTCGCTGCGATTCTTTTCTTCGCCGAGTTCAAATTGAAATCGGTGCCAACTGTTCTATTAGCTTCTAGATGTTCTGACAGAACTATCACTTGGGACCTCTTCAGTTTAATTTTCGACCACAAAGCCTTGCCTATATCCGATTTTACCCCCCTCTCCCTTATAATCGACCAGATCGTCAAAACACCTATACGTTGTAGAGAACAAATCTGTGAACAGACGATTATCCCAAAAAATCCTTCAGGTTATAGGTCTTAGAGCAAAATTCTTGGAATAAAAAGTATTTTTTTTTTGGTAGAACACATATATTTAGGTAATTGAAGCAAATTTTTTTTGGAAGGCCATAATATACCTGTCCAATAACATCGCTTCCAACGGAACCTGTGTAGTCTGTGAACTCCAAGCCCACGATGCTATCTACCGAGATGTCCTCACAGACGTTTATACCGCTGCTGGCGAATGCGCTGACTTGTGCGATGTACCTTTGTTGCTGTAACTAGACCAAATATACACGGATATACCACATGTGACTTAAAGAATAAACATAACATAAAATAAGACCTGATGGAAGATCATCATCAGCCTATCGGAGCCCGCTGCTGAGCAAAGGCCTCTTCTCACATGGAGAAGGTTAGAGTATAAATCACCACGCTCGCTCAAGACGGGTTGGCGATTTCAATCTTATAATTTGAAATTATAAGACCAGGTTTCCTCACGATGTTTTCCTTCACCGTCGTAAGTGGTGTCTGAATACTCTTAGAAAGTACATATGACTCGGTAAAGACCACATTGGTAGTTGCCAGGTTTCGAACCCGCGCCCTCACGTATGAGAGGCGGGCCTTAAACCTCCAGGCCACCACGACCTTCGACGAAGGAAGAAAAAACACACCTAATGTCGAATTATTCATCAAGATTGGATCATTTTGACAGACATCCTACTGAGAAACCTTTCAAATAACTTTTTATACGATTTTCATTTAATTAAACATTATTTTTTGTTACCCACCTTCACATAATTGCTGTTATTCCTCAAGTTCCACTCTCTGTCCAACTCACACTGACTGAGATTTGATTCTCTGACCCTATCATCAGCCAACGTGTTAGCGTCGTGACTCCACCACGCCTCCTCTGATAAATCCCAGAGACTTATGGACCTGTAATACGTACAACTTCTAAAAATATTCTATCTCAAGGAATTATGAGACCAAGAAGGTAGAAAGTGGAAAAGAATTTCATTAAAACCGTTTCCCGTACGACAATTTAAAGTGTGACGTCCCTAAAGAATATTTTTACGTAAAGTGAGCTTGTATCACGTATATAATAATTTTCGTAACACGTTTAATAAAATTATAATAAACAAACCCATCTTCCAAAGCTCCAACGAAATAGCCATCGGTGCTGCCTCTGAATTTACCAATTTTGACATCATCAGATGCCATCAAGGTCTTCAATGGCTCCACTCTCGCGACACTCAAATCCCAAAGACACAGAGCGCATTTATTTTTCAACACGCCCACAGTAAACTTCTTATGTATTGTGATAATCAAATTACTTTTACTATCAGAGAAAACGACACCGGTTATCTCAGTGTCCTTCACTAACGACTCCTCGTTCAAACTCTTCGTACATATAGCCATGTACCCGGTGCTGAACGGAAATTTTGAGGTCCTCACTAGATTCGACATGTTAATGTTGCCAGCATTCTTGCTCAGGACATTGCATACCCTGGACTCGACTCTTTTCATAAACTTCCTCAGCTTATTAGCGTCGTATTGATTTTTCTTTAGTTTATTTTTATATCCATCATATGGCAACACTGCGTCGTTACCAACGCCATCTTTTTGCTCGAAATATATTCTCAGAGGATTGTTTATATATGTATCTCTGATATTGGCTTTATTCATCACATCTTTGTTGTGAAATTTTTCGGTCGTGTTGTTTAAGTAATCCTGTCCGTTCAGATGTATGATTTGATTGGAAAATTCGATTGGATGCTGGGTCCATTTGGTGCACATTAAAACCTCCTCAGTCTGGACCTCTTCCGAGACCCCGTCGTCGAAGGTCTGCACGGATGTCTGCGTGTAGTTGTACCGTCCGAAGCTCGCCATGTATAATTCGTATGGGATCGGTTTCATTTCAAACAAATTGTACGAAATTTCATGAAATTTCACCATGCTCGTGATGTCCTCTGCTCTTTTTCTGAGCCTTTCGAATATCTTCCGTCTCTTTCTGTTAGCATCGGATTCCGTGAAGTCAATGAACAGAGGTCTGAAATTGATTGCATTAAGGACACACTAAATAAAGATTCCTACTTAATATATCCATGTTATTTGAAACGAGAGATCAAAGGCATTTCGTGTATTTTTTTAGGAACACCCCAAAAGTTTCGACAAATGAATTCCTATAAGATAATTCATTTACTAGAAGGACAAAAAAATCGGAAGCGTCAGGGTGTTCCTAATCATCTGGAGCTACTGAACCAACCATAAATCCACTATTTTATCTTCTATTTTCTATTCTTTTCTATTCTATGATCTTGTCCACAATTACCTGTCTAATATATCCACATGCAGCGTCTTCATACTTGACAGTCCTGATGACATATCCTGGAAGCCCTCATCCGTGAGAGAGATCTTCTTATCACTCTCTGGAACCTCGTCTATATATTCCATGGGATTTATCCTATCTTTGTGCCGTTCCGGGAGGTCGAAGTTACCTGGCATAAAAATAAAATTACCCTACGGAGTAAATCTTCCCCTATATATATTTCCCCCTAGTTTGGAGAATTCTTGAAATTTACAGTGCAATATTATCTATATAATAAAGAGGGAATTGCTTTAGGTATATAAATATCTAAGAGCATATATCATTAATGCTTACCTTGGATACACTTGGTGTCACAAACACGTGAATCTAAACACACAGCTTAGACTAAAACTATAAAATTGAGACCTCAACCAATCAAAGGCCTATCAAAAAATGTTTTTACAAGCCCCGATATGGGTTATTACAGTCACAAAGCTCACCGGAATCCAATTTGCTTTCCTCTCTGGATGATGATTCGTGATGAACATTATTATCACATCCATCATCGTCATCACTGCCATTCGCATCCCCAGCGGAACTGCGATTGGATTCACTGTGATAAGAATCGAAATCGGACTCGTAGCTCTCAAAATCATCCTCATAACTGACCTCTTCGTCGCTGGATTTATCTTTTATTTTCTATAAATTAGGAATATTTCAATTTATTTGTTTGAAAATTCAAATTAATTTATTTCTAATAAATACCTTGTCTTCTAGATCAATGAAAAATGCTTTCGGCTTAGCGCTCAATGTTTGGTTCAATTTTAATAGCTCCGTGTTGTTGTCCACCACATCACTAGTTAAAACTTTTATTTCAGCTTCGTCTAAAGTCCTTGTATTTGTTCTCTCTCTTTTCCCCGCGACTTTACTTTCAGTTTTCGGTAAAACCTTAGCTCCTTCGTCTTCTAGATTCAATTTTCGTTTTACTATTGGAGAATTTACGGTCACGTTGGTGAAAGGTAACTTTCTGTTCGGTGCATTAATTGATTTAACTGCAGATCTGGCTGATAGCGGTATTGCCTTCACGTCTTTGACAGGCGTTTTGCTTTTATAACTCCTTGTGCTTACTTGGCTTACTGATGAAGATGATGATTTAAGTAAATCTTTCATTGGAAACACGTCGCTGTTTCTATTCGATGCGATCTTTCTCGGAGCTTTAACCGCATCTTTTCTCGCGTAAATATCAGCGGCAGATGATTTCTGTACAAAATTTCGTGGTGTAGACACGCTGTACACACTTTTCTTGGATCTCTCTTCCTGCTTCTTATTTAAGATATCATCTTTGGAGTGTTCTCGTTCCTTATCAGTTCTTCTCTTTGAAGTTTTCATGATTAATATGTTACTTTATTATTATAGTCCAAATTGCATTTAAATAATTTATTTCTTGTAAAGGCTTGTATTGATCTTCTGTAATTAGAAAATTACTGTAGACTCAAATAGCAGAGTAGGGTACAGTCACACTTAAATTAATTGTCTATGTCACATTATCTTTATATAACATTTAAACTTATTCGTGAGTTAAAGGTAACATTATATTTTAGTTACAAAATTTTATGTACTCGAGCGTTGTCATGGCAACGAATAATTGACATGTGTGAGTAGCGACATCTATTGGGCAATTTCGTTACGATCTAAATTGATACAGAAAAAAAAATGTGTAATCAGTTTTGACATAGAGTGCCGAGATTTTAAACTGTGTTATAAATGTACTTATTCCTATTTTATTTTATCTGAAGGATGTAATGTTTTAAAATTTACAATTTATAAGTAAATCGGCAGCGAATGTGTAGGTTGTAGACAAAAAATATTAAACAGAATTGTTTGATATTTACAGGAATACAGATTCTAATTATTAGCACAGATTAAACTTGTGTTATCGATGTCACATTATTTTTTTTTTGTGACCTGTTTGATTATTTTTTTTTTGTTTACAAAAAAAAAAGCAAATGTTTAAATAGGTCAGCTGTTTAAATAAGACCTTTTTTTAAATAATATAACGGGTTAATTTAAAAGTGACACACATTAAGCGATATAATATTTTATTACGTGACAGACGTACATACAGACGTGTTAACTACTAACAAATAAATAATCTAACACAAAGAATAAATAAAACTAAATTGAAAAGTCAAAGGAAATGTACTTTTATTTATAATTACTTAATAATCGATTAGTAATACAATATGCGAGACGATTCGGACGTTAACAATAAATAGTGACGTCATATCCGCCGAGGTGCGTTTACTGAACATGATTTCGGGACTACCCTCAAAATAAAACATCCAAATTCGAAATGCAAATTTAAAAAAAAAAACCGGTAACTTAAAAAAATTTCTGTAATTTTGCTGTCGTCTTACAAGCCAGCGATGATCGTGGCGGGATCCTCCACCCCCTCTTTGATCTTCCTAAGGAACATGACGGCCTCGCGTCCGTCTATCAATCTGTGGTCGTAAGTTAGAGCTATGTACATCATAGGTCTGATGACCACTTGACCGTTCAGAGCGATGGGACGCTCGAAGATGCCGTGCATGCCCAGGATCGCTGACTGCGGTGGGTTCACGATGGGCGTCCCCATCAGGGACCCGAAGACGCCCCCGTTGCTGATAGTGAAGGTACCCCCGTCCATCTCCTCGATGGTCAGCCTGCCTTTCCTCGCCTTTTCAGCCAGCTCAGCTATATTCAGCTCGATGTCCGCGTAAGTCATGTTGTGGACGTTCCTTATGACAGGCACCACCAGACCCTTGGGCGTGGCGACGGCAACCGATATGTCCACGTAGTCGCGGTAAATGATCTCGTTTCCTTCGATCACGGCGTTCACGACCGGCTGGTCCATGAGAGCTGTAGCGGACGCCTTGACGAAGGGCGACATCAAACCCAGCTTCACTCCGTGCTTTTTGGTGAACGCGTCCAGATGTTTCTTCCTGAAGGCCATGATATGGGACATGTCTATTTCGTTGAACGTCGTCAGCAGAGCGTTCGTGTTCTGCGCGTCCTTCAGTCTCTCGGCTATACGCAGCCTCATGCGGTTCATCTTGACGCGCTGTTCGCTTCTGGTCCCGACGATTTCTTTGCTGTAGTCTGATGGTGGGACTTTCACTGAGGCTGTTTCTATCGCTTGTGCGTGACGGATGGCTGCTACTGGGATGGACGAGATCGGGGCGGCTGGTTTCGGAGGGGCCTGCTGGGGGGGTGGGGCGGCGGCCGGTGGTGGGGGAACTGCGGCTGATGGAGGGGGAACAGCGGCTGGTGGTGGGGGTGCGGCTGCAGCTGGAGGGGGCGGTGGCACTTCCTTGGGAGGTTCAGGCGCAGCAGGCGCTGCCTTTTTGGGAGCCGCCCCCGTGATCTCCAGCCTGAACAGTTTCTGCCCAGCCTTCACCGTCTCTCCATCCTTGACGTACAACTCCTTGATGATACCATTGTCCGGCGCCATGACCGGGATAGCGGTTTTGTCTGTTTCGATTTCAAGCACGACCTCGTCAGCGGCGACAGCGTCACCAACTTTTTTGTCAAGCTTGACGTCACCTTCCGACACGGAGTCTGGGAAGCTCGGAGTCATCACATCCTGTTCCGCTAACAGGGTGTTTGTGAAGTGGAAGGAGGCTGTTTGGGTGCTGGATAAGACTCTTGGCTTCGCGAGGGTAGCTTTGGGTAGGGCGGCGCAGACCCTGGTGACCTCTGACGACCTAAAGCGGAAACTGTGACCCTGCCGCCGATATATGGTCTGCAGGTGTTTGGAGCAGCGTCTCAACATCTTGATCGACTTATTTCAACCTGGAAATTATATAAAGATAACATTATAACCCCTATTTTATGAATCAAACATTCCGTGTATACAATGTTAGTGTAACAGCATCTCTGCCACTGATAAGCTCTGGCACAAAGATTCAAATGCTTTCAGCGATGTTACAGTATATAATATTGCCTATCTCGTTAATTACTAAATTTACATACATTATAAGGTACAATCACACAAAAAAGTGAAATTAATTTAGATTGTAGAGGGATTGTCACACAATTATGTGCTAATTGATTTGATCGTTCCATTGATTTATTTATAAAATGTCAAATTGTTATAACGATATGACAGTTATGTGAAATTATTTATCAAATCGGTGGTATTTTTAGATTTGTGAGTCATAGAAGAGTGAGTGAGTGGGTGGGTGGTTCTACAAGAAGGATCTTACTGCGAGTTTGCGAAACAAAACTCAATACTGTTAGTTACTATGTTTTGTAACACGTCAAACAGACAGAGATGAAAACTCTCAGCATTCCATGGATTTACCGTGCGGGTGCCGGGTCCATAGTTACAGGGAGAGGAGCTTCAACAGTGCCTGGGACGACCCAGGTGTAGGTTTAAGGGTCCCCTAACTAACGCATCAAACACTCACCTCCACCGTTGGAGCTCCTCTCTACCTAACCAACTTTGAAACGAACCTACTAGGGCCACCTTTGAAGTATGTTCTAAGAATGAATTGATGTTAGTTCTGGACAGGCCCAAGTCTTTTAGTAGGTTGAAAGTATCAATATAGATTTATGAATGAAAAGCAGGAAAGTGTTTGTAATTAGTTTGGCAATGCGAAACTCCTTGTCAGCGAACTTAGTATTATTCTGAGCAGCTGTGTATGCAAGTCGAGGTGTTGTTCACAGCAGGGTCAGGGTGGCGAGCAATGTACAAGAGAATTTTGATAGAATGAACAGATCAAAGGAAGTATGGTTTCCAGCGGTTATCACAGTAATGCGAATGAGTAGAAATCTCTAGGCTAAAGCTAGACCTAAATCAGCACTATTTTAAGGTATGTTATTTATACATTTTCCTATAAGTTGTGAAAGTTGATTTAATCGGGCAGAGGCAAAGATGTTATCATATAAAATCATTGAAAATTTTGTTTTAAATAAACCTTTTTGGTTAATGACTTTAGAATACTCAATTTAAGTTAATGAACATATTACAATTAAGGTTATTTTATTTATAAAATTGTAGTTAAATGTATGAAAAATAAAAATGAAAACTGTATACATAAAATATGTAAATGGCGAGGTACACAAAATTTTATTATTAAATTTAATGCTACGAATAATTTAATTATATATGTACATGTTAATATGTTTGAAAAAACCCAGCCTTAAGAATTATGTTAGTTGTCAAAAAATACGTAAACAGATTTCAATAGTTAATAACTGTCAATAAGAATAGTCTTATTTGAATCATGTCCTTTTTGGCAGAACTAACATTAGAGTTATAAGTCACTGACAAATAACTATCAATTAGTTACGAAATCATTGATTAGAAATGTAAACAATATATAACCAAAAAGATATAACAAGTGATTGGGGAGCGATAAATACAATACCTCCAGAATTGACACTCAAGATTAATCGATAGTAGTAAGTCTTACCTTAATTCGAGTAAACACTGATTGATATTAGCGAAAAAAAATGTTACATAAGCCAAAATCTCATGACACTAAATCGATACCGTTATGTTACGTGAATAATAACGTGATGGTAATTTATAATTGAGATACTTCACTTTTACACGCTGCTTTATATGAATTCGTGTATACCAAGATCTACATCAAGTGCGCCTCTCACCCTTGCGATGTCTTAAACGAGTTGGCTATTGCCGCCTGGCGAATTTTACACCTGTCATGTGCTCTAACCCGGAGAGGCGTTTCGTTATCGCATGTAATTGTTTTACTTATATTTAAAATTAATTAATATAAACGATGATTAAATTTAGAATTTTATGAAAATATTTATATAATAAAAATTAAAAGAAAGTTTTTAATTAAAATAATTGTTGTATTTAATTAAATCTAAATTAAGAATACGGATATTTAAAAACATTGACGCTTCTTAATTTGTAATTAAATGTTAAATAAGCGGGAAAATTGTTACTGACTTAAAACGTATAATTATTGTCTATGGCCAGCTGACAGACCGATTCATAGTTTTGCTATTTGATAAGAGATGACTCTGCATACGCTGGAGTATAAAATATGAATGGGTTATAAAAATGTATTTTAAAGCAATACAAATTGATCATTATATATTATATTTAAATTAGATGTATTAAAATATATTCTACTACATATTTACATAAAATACAATATCAGTTTCCAAATCGAGGTAAGGGATGTGACAAAAATTTTCACTATTTAATATTTAAGAATTGCCTTCGAGTCTACAATTTTTAATGTATGTATGTATGTAATTTTAATATATTTTTTACATTAAATATTCTATATATATATATATATCTGTCGCTAGTTATCTATATATTAATAGTCAGCCACAGGCGCTATTTACAAGCGCAGTCGGTAAAGCTGTCAGGAACACAGCGATGCACAAATGATGACGTCACGCTTAAGAATACAGGGCTGGCGATAATATAATCATTTATATCGAAAATAAATTAATATTTTTATATATATATATATATTTTTATTTTTAACCGTCAATACTTATAATAATGGTCGCTTAGTATTGTTAAGAAACTAACTTTTTAAACGTTTTGTGTAATCACACATAAATAAACATAAAATTTTATACAAAACATATATATATATGTATATTTATATTTTAATCAAACTTAATTTATATCATATCATTCGTGGTCACCCTAAGGAGCATATTTTTTTGGTGATTTGGCACCTCCGTCTGCAACAGCTGTGTCACAAGTCACGAGAATATATCTCGAATTAAAAATAATATTGTTTTGAACATTACAATTCATATTAATAATGAATATTCAAAAAAATCACAAATAAATCGCACATCATAATCTAAAATTTATTTCTTAAATAATAAAAAAAATGTTACATACATATCGTTTGATAAAATAAATTTAACAGATACGATTTGTTTGTCGTAAAAAAATACGTTGTTGAACTTACGAGATACAAATATTATTTGGCACTAACAAACAAAATGGGATTCGGTTAGTTAAGGGACTGGGATCCTTGAAGCTTCCTCGTTTTATAATCTGAAATAAAACGCTTTGAGTTCATAAATTCCACCGCGGACGTGTTCGCTTGCAGTGACATGAAAAATAGCGCATCCGAAGTGACTACCCATCGTATTATACGCAGGCCTACTGACACTTAACATTATATGTGGTTTTTAGGATTGGTTTTATATATATTATAAACTATTTCGATAGAATTCCTTTGTTTAATCGATTTTATTTGTCGCTTATGATGTCTCTGTATTATACGATGTGAGAGAGCCTTACTTAGTGATACCAAGGACATTCACAGTACTTAGTGTTTTAAATAAAACTAATATTATCGGATTTACTACGCGTATTTTCATTATCTTTACTAAACACTACCGATATTTCGGTTTCCTAGCAGCAACCGTGACCACGGGAAACGAGGTGTGAATGTCTGTCAGTTGGGGTTGCTATTTGTGATCTACCGCCGGCGATTTCTTAATTTCGGGCAGAACGCGCTTACTGTCTCCAGGTCTTGTTGTGAGGTCTTGGGCATGGGATTAAATTTAGGACGAGGGTTTCCCAGATATCGGATCCAGCCATCTTCTGTATTGTAATTATGATGTTTTTTTTTTAATTGAAATTGAATCTGAAAATATTATTTTTGTACCTAACTTATTTATTTAAAGAAGTATATATATATATATATACTTCTATACTCTTCTACTTTATATATATATATATATATATATATATATATATATATATATATATATGGCCTTAATTATGAATTATTATAATATATTATTATTGATGTATTCTTGTAAATAATTGGTTTTGGTGTCCTTGGAGTAATGCGATTTTGTCTTATTCAAACGTAAATTTTAATATATTCATGTAATGGTTAAAAAATTTCATATACCTACTGTTGTGAGGATATGTTTAATTTATTAATTAAATTTATTCATCATCATCATCATCATCATCATCATCATCATCATCAGCCTATCGGAGCCCACCGCTGAAAGGCCTCTTCTCACATGGATAAGGTTAGAGCATTTATCACCACGCTCGCTCAAGACGGGTTGGCGATTTCAAACTTATGATTTGAAATTAATTATTACTTGTTCACAATTTGATTTAAATTTTCGTTTTCAGTATTATACAACGTTCAAACTGACAGTATTTAGTCCGACTGAAACAAGGATTAAGGATAATGTAAGTAGCTGTAGAGGGTGTGAATTGTTTAGTCGTTTTATTAAAACGCTGTACTCATTATGATGAAACTTTAATATAGCAACGTGTAATTTAACTATAACTCTATACGTATTTATAATAATTTTATTTATTTATCCTTAACACTAATGCATTGCAATACTACGCGTTGTAAATTTCTCCTTCATAATATTTCCCATATAAATATAAATAAGTGTTATTAAAGCAGAACTGCACACTGTCCGTATTCGGTATGATCACGCCAACTCGTACTTAGGTTAGTATAATAAAATATATACTATATAGAATTTTAGCTAAACATATTAATAGTGTATACCTACTAAAGAACTTTTCTTATAGTATATATTTTTATTTATTGATGATATTTTAATAAATATACACACACACACACACACACACATATATATATATACAAACTCACTAGTGTTTCGTAAGATTAAACTCGCTTAAACATTTCCTATTTTTATATAACTTAATACATTTTCAATTCCTGTATATTTTTTATTTATTTTTTTTATTAAAACAACTATCTGTCATTAAAATTCTTATTTATTATGCGTTTACTTCAAACACTATCATTACATTGTCGTTATTTTTGTAATGACATGACATTAGTAGAAAAAGCAGAGATATAACGATGTTTATGTTCTGTGAGTTAGCAATGATCGTGATAGTTTTACGTGTATCCGTGTGCTGACACTAGTTTTCATCGTTACTACATACGTTGCGTTAGCCGTTTCTCATTAAATAACCTACGTTAATACTATACGCACAGATTTATGTTTGAAAAACTATCGACGTTCCGTATTAAGTGACAGTCGAACTCGTGTTAAGCGTAAGACATGACTTTGACTGAAAGTTTTACTGAAATCGATCCAGCCTGAAATGAGAAAAATTATATTAATTTTGCATGTCTTAGTATAATTATTAATTGTTATTAATGTAAATGATTAGTGCTATTAGTAAAACCTAAGCTTACTACCAGTCTTCACTCGTTAAACTCCATACGGATAGTATGTAGTTCAATCACATACCACCGTTGGTATCGTTTGACAACATCTATAGACATTTAACTAGTTTTAACTGATATTTACAAAAACATTTGACAGATAGTATACTTTAAATACGCGATATAGCAACACAGACAAAGCCGCGTGTAACAGCAAGTGTATTACAATAAGAGTTGATTATTACATAGTTAATAATAAAAGTGAGTCAGTTAAAATAAGGACAGTGTTTTGTTGATAATGTTGGTAACATTGAAGCTGCCTTCATCTCTTATCGAACGTGATGAAAGCCTGCCTTTATGTCACACATTTTATTAGTTAACTATAAAATATATTATATATATACATTGACGGAATTTTTACATGTATATCTGTCGTAAAATTGTACGGTAGAAGTGGAAGCGAAAGGTATAACAGCTATCTCTGTACAACATACTAAAAGACTTGGGCCTGTCCAGGGCTCACATCAGTTCATTCTTGGAACGTACTTCGAAGGCAGCCCTAGTAGGTTCGTTTTAAATTTGGTTAGAAGAGAGGAGCTTGGACGGTGGAGGTGAGCGTTTAACGCGTTAGTTAGGGGCCTTAAACGTACACCTGGTTTAGTCCCAGGCACTGTTGAAGATCTTCTCCCTGCAACGATGGACCCGGCATGCGCTGAATCCATGGGATGATGAGAGGCTTAGTCTGACTTTATCACACAGAAATATAATGTATGTACGTATAATGTTCATCATATACTGGTTACTGTGATCGCTGTAAAGTGACCAGTCTAGTAAAATCACTAGAATTCATCTCCTTGTATTTCAATTAATCATAAATAATAAGATAATTTAGTTTAAAAAGAAATATTTATTTGAAAACATGGCGCGTAAATCAAGTGTCAAACGGACGCGTCCAAGATGTCGGACGACGCTACAATTAATAATGATTTAAAGACGCTCAACAGCAGTTTATTCAATACAGACGAACATACACAATGACACAGATAATAAAAAACGCTCATACCGTCTTCCTTTCCTTAATTTTCTATATTTTTCATATAAAATGAACTAATTTCATAGTTATAATCGGATGTATGAGATAAGATTTGTATTTAATTACACATTACACCTATCTCGCTCGTTCTCATGCTTGTTATATTATCTATCTCGTTCTAATCACCCACTAATTGAGAGACACCGTATCCAGGAGATACATATTGTTTTGTTTCTCTCACACGCACACGTCATAGCCGTATCTTTCATCTCTTTCTGATACCTTTAGAATCCTAATTACCGTATATATGAGATACGGTTCCGGAGTCATACGATCTCATTTTGATACAAATCGGACGTGAGTAACTATCAGATAAGACAATGATATTAGGTCACTGTGGAAATATATTTTTATTAACATTAAATATATTATTATAAAATATGTATAAAAATTTATTTATTTTATTCATTAATCAAGAGATTTTTTTTTTGTTTCGTTTCTCGTTTAGAAATAAAATCTTTATTTAGGCAATTATTTAGACTCTAAATAATTGCCTAAATAAAGACTCTAAATTTTAGAGTAAACTTTATGAAAAAAATTTTGTTGTTTAAAGGGCGAAACTAATGAATTATTCTTAAATCTCTTCATTGTTGTTTATTATTTGTTTGGTGCGAAGTATTTTCTTAGAAAAAATTGTGAGCAGTTCAAAAACGTTAATGGCCGTTCGAGTGACAAAATTTTGAAGTATTTGTCCAGGTCTCGATGAATAGTTTCTACCTGGGAGGCCGTTGGTGTACAGGGTGATGCTGTTGTGGGTATTCACATCAATATATATAACGTGAGAGATCTGTCGGTGTGTTCACATCACGATACAACTCGTCCCTGTGTCTCTATTACGCCGCACGAGTCACATTCGTTGTGATCCAGCACTTCATACAACGAACAGCGCTGAGACGTCTCCATTCAGTACGGAGTTACTACAGCGTCAACAAACAGACGTTCATACAAACGATACGTGTTCAGTTGTGTGTTTTTGTATATTTAACTGTTAGAGCTTAATACAGTAAGCAACGAACAATGTCGCGGGTATCTGCTAGTGATTCTCAATATATATATATATATATCGGCGCAAGCAGCTTCAATGACGGATGCAACATGAAAATAACCCAAGGCTGTCATCAATTATTATAACAACTTATTGGTCGTCGTCACTATTGTTAAAAGTAAAACGAAATCAAAGAGAATAGAACTATGTTTGAATTCTGGTGTAATATGACGTCTGGACGCACGACAGCGGACTGCAGAGTTCAGCGAGTGCGAATCATAGAGAATGTGATTTTGAAGAACCTTCGAGAAATACAAGAACATTTAGAGGAATTGAAGTTTTAAAAAATTTTAAAATATCTGAAACGTACTGAAACAAGTGACATTAGTGACGTCAGCGAGGCTGGCGTCTCTCTCTTTAAACAACGAATTTTTAATAAATCCGATATATATAATTTTAACATCCTATTACAATAATAATTCAGTCATTTCGCCACACACAAAGGGCAAAAGGGAAGGTGTCACTTTTATAACAAAATAGACCGCTCTGTAGAAAAAAAAAATTGACAGGGGCAGAGCGATTCGTATACAGAGAGACGGGTTCCGCAGTTTACGACCAATATTTATATATACATATAATATATATAGACTAAATAATAGTTTTATTATTAAGTAACTCAAAGATTTTTTATAAAAAAAAAATTAATCGTGAAAGTTTAATTCTACTCGAAAACAAATAAATTTTTGGTGCCAATCAATATATCGGAGATAAATATATATATAATAATTTAATATAAATCAATACACACATTTCATGCATCCCCAAAACACCTAGACGGCGACTTTAAAGACGTTACACAGAAAAAAAAAAGACAAAAAGCAAAACAAAATGGCCGCAGTGAGGCGAGGCATTGAGTCGTTTGAAATAGATTACAGATACCACGAGCGAATGAATTACATTGTTATGAATTTAATGCAACAATTAATTATTCTAGTATTTATTTACCGACTTCCAAAAATGATGGTGTGCTGTTTATATTTAAATACTCACATTATAGTAACTTGATTTTCAACATTAATAATTGTCTATGGTAGAACTAGATTTTATTCAAGGAAACAATATTTTCTTTATTACTTTTCTTTTCTTTTTTCTTTTCTTTTCTTTTCTTTTTTATTAAGCACCAAATTGTCTTTTCGTAAAATATATTTCTCACTACACACGAGTATGAACTGAGCTAAGTACGATCTCAATTAATCTACGAAAACACGGACGGTTTGTCGTATTATAATTCAGTATAAATACATACAAACATTATTATATTTAATTAATATCAAACAATCATTGATATAATTAGCACTCAGTACTCTGTACAACCTAAATTTTCTAGCCATCGAAAATAACCCACTATTAATAAAATCACCTACCATCAGTTCTCGTAAACTACGGACTATCAGTTTTGCTTGCAGTCATGTTTAACATAAATGATAGTTAAGTAAACTTAAATATTATGCGAGATAAAGTCAAAATATGTAAGGAGCTACATATATTAACTTCATTACTAAAGATCACTGTTCAAATCAGAGGTTCCCAAACTTAACAATGACGACAAACGTCCGTATGCGTGTTACACTTTAACACGGGTACTAAGAAAATATTCTTATCCATGTAACTGTTCTTTCAAACCTGACTTTGGAGGTATAGCCTTAAAATATGCTAGGCCCATCTCAGAGGAATTGTTTGCCTTCAAGTCGCATTTTATTAAAATAGGTAACGTAACAAACAGACATGCTCTCGGCGAGTAATTGGAAAGTATGGGGGTAGTTAATATAGATAACTAACGTACTCACTAAGAATAGGTTCCTCGTAGATTTGCACGTAGAAGTGCGAGCGAGAGGTATAACAGCTATCTCTATACAACCTACTACAGGACTTGGGCCTGTCCAGAACTAACATCAGTTGATTCTTGGAACGTACTTCGAAGGCGGCCCTAGTAGGTTCGTTTCAAATTTGGTTTGGTGGAGAGAGGAGCTTGGACGGTGGAGGTGAGCGTTTAACGCGTTAGATAGGGGCCCCTTAAACCTACACCTGGGTCGCAAGTCGCAGGCACTGTTGAAGCTCCTCTCCCTGCAACGATGGACCCGGCGCCCTCACGGTGAATCCATGGAATGATGAGAAGTTTCGTAACTATCAGTTTATAATTGTAAGATTCTCATATTAAGGTTCTTATAACAAGATATATGATATATAAAATTAGATTACAATAAAATAGTATAAATTAAAATAGATTTATATATATATAAATAACCTCTATAGTGCGCCACTGTAGACGATATATGTCAGCTGATGTCAGCTAAACCAATCCAATTCAATTCTCCAACCCTCCCCAGCCGCCAGCTGTAATGCAACATGCGATAGATGAAGCAAAAGTCCTAAGTCCATTTAATTAATATTTCACATTAACTATATTAAATCAAAAATAAACAAAGCCAAACAAACATTTTGTCGCGATTTTTTCAAATATACTAGTTTGAGGAAGAATGACTCACTCACTGAGTCCAAAGCGTGGGAACACTAGTTTTTGTGCTTAACATATATATATAAATTCGATGTAAAATAGTATCGGTACTGTCTAGATTACAAGTAGGTTTAGATTTGTATTTGTCACTAGTTTTTGTACCAGGTTTTTCTCGTTATTATTTTGTTTCTGGTTCAAAATGACTGTTTAAACTTAGATATGAACATTCTTAGTTTGGGAATCATAATATAAGCAGATAAGTGGGATATAATTAGTTTTTAAATGTAAAATATTGGTCTTACCTATTGGGTCACACTGTAAAAGTTTAACCAAAATCTGTCCAGCCGTTCAAGAGATATTTTACATACAGATGTTATTATTAAATTCTTAAATATTCCTATCAATAAATAAATCCACATGGCGTAAAGATAACAAACTGTATGGAATAATTCATTCTGACGCATTCCGTGATGACGATGTCACGTCATCGGCGTCACCATGATTAATTTAATGTCACACCGGTCATGGCGTCACATCGGTTAATATTAAGCAAGTTATGGTGATAAGATTTCTAATAAAAGGCTGTTTTATGTACATATTACTATTGAAATAGCAAATGACCGATTGTAATTTTTTTACGATGTAATTTTTTTTAACAAAAAATCGGACGGAACCGATTTATGTTGTATCAAACGTCCTATAATTATGATTTTATTTTAAAAATATATATAGATAATTAATTGAATTTAAATTTAAATTTACACAGATAATATGAAAAAAAAATAATCGCAAATTAAATACTTAGCGTCATCACTTTTCCATTAATAAACGCCGAACGCAACGTATGTATTCTAACGATGCGAACTCGTAGTAGGTTCTGTTTAGTGATTATTAATTCTTAGTAAATTATTGTTTACGATAAACATTAACATTGAGACTAGGTTGATATAAATACTTTAATGTCGCAAATAAAATGCAATATCATGTAGATATAATAATTAAAAAAAAAAAAACATTATTTGAATTTTTTATCTGTGATAGTGATGTCTGAGAATTGATCGATTTTGATGGACGGTTGACATAATAAAGAGTAAGTTCCAATACTTTTATATTGGTGATTAGTTTTCATTGTCGTCACCAATAGAAAAGTCTTAAATAATAGACGAGATCGCGAGCGGAGCTAGTATACAATGAAAGTGTCCGATTGAAATTTGGCAAGATGAACAACAAAGGCTATCTTAGAATACAAGAAAAACGTTTATTCCGACGATTCCTACAAAAAAAATGTTTGGCTTGCGACCAGAAAAATATGTGTTACGTCGATCAGGGAATGATTCATAATACAGTTATATAATACTTAAAGCGAACACGTGGTTCGTTTGATAGATAGAATTATATTATTAGGAAAAAAAAACATCACTTTACACGTACTGATAAAACTAAATATATATACATATAGATAAATGATAAATATATATATATATATATATTTATATATGTACATATGTAAGGCCAAGTATTTTTAATTGCTATAAACTTCACCTGTTCGCGGGGAAAGCAGTCTTTTTTTTTGATCGTACGATGTCCGCCATTACGACTTGGACATTCTCTGGCGAGTCTAGACTAGAACCAGTCGCGGCCGAGCGCCCGTGCTGTCAACACGCGTGCACTATGACGATCCGCTGAAAGGTTGCGCGCGTAAAAAGTTTATTTAAAAAATAATATATATATATATATGCTGTGATACATTAAGTTTTATATACACAAGTGTAGAGTGACTTATTCGTGGATTTCATTGATTTAGGTAATTATTATTTTCGATAATTTATTTTATATAAAATTATGTACATAAAAAAATCTCGTTAAAATTAATTTTAATCATTAAAACGTTGTTCTCGTTGATAAATAACTGCTTTACGATACGAAAAGACGATATGTTTTGATGAAAAAAATTATCAAACACAATAATTAAACGAGCCGAGTACTCACGGACAAATCGGGTTGACTTTCTCTTAAAAAAAAATTTTTGTCCAATAAAATTTACAATTCCATACGTGTAATTTAAAATTAAAATTATCTTAAATTATACCTACGTAAAAAAAAAACATTAGTTGCGTTGATATATTTATATAGAACCTTAGTAATTAATACAGTTATCGTGGTTAGAAATTAGTTTTACTTCAAGAGCATTTAATACAGTTAAATATATATATATATAATTTTTCCACATATAAACATAGCTATATATGTTTAATATAAGTTTGAATAGTCACGACATACGAAATTTTTCTAGTTAACACACAGAAGCACGTATTTGTATTCAGTATAAGGCTATCATCAAACGTAGGTAAACCCTTAGTATGTACCCACCGTGAACAATCAAACGAATGGTAAATTTATACATTAAAATTATCAACAAAAGCAAAACGGTCCCAAATAAATAAATTTTAATGAAGCAAAAATTACTTTTTTTATGATATTCATAATTTAACGAAAAACTTACTTTCCGACGTCGGAAGGCGACTTTTTTAGTTACATGTGTAAATAATATTCGTGTATTATCTATCCTTACTAGGAGTTTCCGCAGGTAACACACGGATAGTTTAACGTTTACGTATTTAATTCACAAAACGTATTCGATACCAAAATACATATAAAAAAATAAGTGGAATTACTACAAGTTTTCTATTTTAAATCAGCAACTCGAATAGTATTAACGTTTACGAATGAAAAAACGTTGAACTCTCGCTCGGTCTGACGAGGCAGACTAGTGGTAGTCGCATTTATTTTGTAATTACCGGAACATAAATCTTTTATATTTTGCATCGTTATACGATATTTTCTTTTATTATATATAAAATATTATATATATATATATATATATATATATATTATATGCTCTAATGTTAGTTGCTTAATAGATAACTCCAACAAGTCATCTCGCATCTTATTATAATCGAACTTTGAACTGTAATCGCGAGTACCATATATATATATATGTGTGTGTGTGTGTGTGTGTGTGTGTGTGTGTGTCCAAAATATAATATTTAATGAGCTCGCCGTATGACAATAAATTCAATAAAATAGGCACTTCAGCTGATGTCAACTACTTAATACGAGAGCGTTTTAATTGACTATCAGGTATATATAAGAAGGAATTATTGAAACGGTGCGTATGTAAAAAAAAATTTTTGGTGGGATTTTCATTGATTTTTGATGATTTTGGACATCATATATGTATGTGTTTATATAGATTTTGTGGTAGTGTGACGTTTTTAAATCAAATACGCCTAGATTTTTCTGTGACTATATATATATATATATATATATATATATATATATATATATGCTATTTAAAATGAGGAAGGTAGTTACAAAAACTATTGCACTTTTAAATTATATACACACATGAATAGACAAAGATTTAGAAATCAATGTTTATATGAAAAATATATACACAAAAAAAATAATTTAAAATGTACGTAAAAAACAACAAATTAACTGTTATAATTACTATCAACATTGATCATATAAATATTATTAATTATGGTGACATTGTAATTTAGTTGTTGTTATGACTTATTCAGTTGTTGATTTGATTGTGACGTCACTAGACTAAATGTGCGTAGTCTCAAAGCGATCGTTATTTAAGATTATTCATTAATATCTTGTAATTTAATTAATTTTTATTAAAAAAATATTTCACTAAATATCTAGCGATAACATTTTTTCATACATACGTAAATCTTCACGTAGTATTAACTTGGGTTGATGAATGAGAAACTGGAAACGCAACGTACGTAGTCACGATGTGCACTCGTGTTAAGCAAACTATTATCGTATTAAACAACGCGGTTGGATCGTAAAAGTAAAAGGGACTTAATATTGAATGATAATTTTGACATAATACATAATTAAAATTATATTTCAGTTATAAATTTAGGAAAAATGAAGAAAAATGATAAAATTCGTGCCGGGAATCGAACCCGCACCTTGATAATACAGACATTTGAGCTACAGCGGTTACTTAATGCTTTTGTAAATTTTGATTATATCTCTTATTATTTACTGTATCTCTTATTTAAAAACCCCGATCAATTTAGCTGTTTTTTAAACTTAATTGTGATGTGATTTATCGTCGAACTATAAACGTCCTGTTTGGAGTGTGTGGAGACTCGTGTTAAGCGTAATAAGAAAAGCTTCGTCTGTTATATAACAAGTAAAGTCGTATGTCGGCTACTAGGTTTATTGCGTCTAAGTATGGATGTAACGAGGCCATTTGCTTTACATAGCAAATATTTATAGAGATCGTACAAGAGAGCTGTAGTTACAAACACG
This sequence comes from Danaus plexippus, assembly GCF_018135715.1. Lineage (NCBI taxonomy): Eukaryota > Metazoa > Arthropoda > Insecta > Lepidoptera > Nymphalidae > Danaus > Danaus plexippus. The sequence continues at coordinate 1,196,413 of NW_026869857.1, forward strand.
TACTAAGGAAGCTTTTAGAGATGGTTCTATCGAAAGATATAGAGTTATTTGCTATTTTAACGAGCAAAAAAATTAATAATATTAATCAGAGAGTAACTGATGGTGATGAGAATTATCGGTTCATACCTGATGTCGTCTCAATCGTCAGGAGACGCCGTCTCCGGCCCCTGGATTACAGTTATCATAGCTTGAGCTCGACAGATCTCAATTTTGAAGATACCAAGGTCTCCCTTAATGCAGTTGCTAATTTTAAACTCTTTATATTTTGATTAATCTTAACTAAATTCTAACGAATTTTCCTTTTAAGTAAATGCTTTTTTTTTTGGTGATGATAATACACACACACACACACACACACACACACACACATATATTTATCTTGGATAGTTAAATTAAAGTTAAAAAACGGGAAACGCTTCGTATGCAGTGATTCAAACTTGTGGTAGGAATGTTCTTAATGAACAGCTAAATTGTTAGCGAGCTGGTAGAACACATTTTCTGGAGATACAGGTTCGATTCCAGCTCGGGCAGATGAATTTTTTAATATATTTCTTCACAGAAACAACCACATCCTAATAAGGAATATAGGTTTTCTAAAAATGAAAAAGCTATGGGCTATCTTCTGTTATTATACCTAGATAAAAATAACTGTCTTCTTGATAAAACATTTCAAACAAACTGTTAGAATGTAAGCTTGATTTAAAATACGAGTTAAATTTAACTATTCAAGTTAATTTCAATCGGTACGCAATAGATTTATGTTTAATTATGCACATTAGTTACAAAACGTATTGTTTGATATGGGTTAAGGATTCTTACGAAAGGCTATGGGTTTTGGGACGCGTTATGATAATTTAGGGTCAACGTGGTTCTTGCGAGACGAATATTACCCTGGTTATGAAAAATATATATATATTTGACGGAATTTTAATCATCATCATCATCATCATCAGTCTATAGGAGCTCACTGCTGAGCAAAAGCCTCTTCTCACATGGAGAAGGTTAGAGCGTTAATCACCTCGCTCGCTCAAGACGGATTGGCGATTTCAATCATATAATTCGAAATTATAAGACCAGGTTTCCTCACGATGTTTTCTTTCCCCGTCCGTCAGTGGTTTTCTATTACTGGAGTAATTTGGGACTAAGATGGCAGAGATTCTGTGGCTATATACGGCCTATTAGGTGAGCAATTTTTAGGTAAGGAGAAAAGAGTTAGGCAGATTGTTTAAAACCTACGCTGTGCTTAAAAGATGGAATCGTCTCAAAGACGTGTGGAGGAACAGCCTCTGTATTCAAGGTATGAGCAGTTCCTTGGACTACCGTGAAGGTCATGATGATGTCCCGTAAACCTCAATTTCAGGGTTCCATCAACTAAGCCATATTCCTATCAACAGACACAGTACCTACTCATTACAAAATATTCAATACCCGTAAATTCTTCGATACATTTTGACGTTTCGCCAACAACGAACGTTGTGTTCATAGTATTCGAGATTTCAATTTCTTGCATCGTACTTAGGGATATTCTTATTATTTTCCGTGCATATAAGAGCATTATTTTAACTGTGCAGCGATTATATAGAATGTTATTCTTTTATTTTGATCTAAATATTAAAAAAGTTTAATCAAAATCTGTCCAATAATTTCGATTTTATGTAACTCAAAAAACATAAAGGGTTTTCCAATAGGGACGCTTGAACTTTGACAGCTGATTGCGGCCATGTTGTTTGAGTGACAGCTGTCAAATGCAGTGTGTTATATTCATTCCGTCCTCCCAAACCACCATGGTAGGTTACAGTGTCGAGCAGCACGTGCAAATCATAAAATTGTTTTATGAAAATGGGTCTTCAGTTCGAGCAACGTTCCGCGCACTTCGCCCGTTTTACGGTCGCGATGATCGTCCTGCCGAGTCGACTATCCGTCGATTGGTGGACAAATTCGAGTCAACCGGGTCAGTTAACAATCAGCCGGTTCCCGTGCGTCAACGTAACGCGAGATCTGCCGAGAATATCGCCGCTGTGCGCGACAGTGTCCTCGAAAACCCGCGGCAGTCAATTCCGCGTCGCGCACAGGAACTCGGCCTTTCGCAGACGACAACTTGGCGAATTTTGCGTTGTGACTTGAGCCTGCACCCGTACAAGATCCAGCTGACCCAAGAGCTCAAGGTTAATGACCATAGACAGCGCCGTGTGTTCGCTGACTGGGCATTAGAGCAGTTGGAATTTGACGCCGATTTTGGCAAAAAAATCATCTTCAGCGACGAGGCGCATTTTTGGATGAATGGCTATGTCAACAAGCAAAATTGCCGTATTTGGGACGAGACCAATCCACACGAGGTTCACCAAGTGGCAATGCACCCGCAGAAAGTGACTGTTTGGTGCGGATTTTGGGCCGGAGGCGTGATTGGTCCGTATTTTTTCGAAAACGATAATGGTGTGGCCGTCACCGTCAATGGTGAGCGATACCGGTCGATGATAACCAACTTCTTTTGGCCTGAAATCGAGAATATGGATCTGGACAACATGTGGTTTCAACAGGACGGCGCTACGTGCCACACAGCACACGCTACGATGGAAGTTCTGCACGATCAAGCGCCCTTAATGGAAAACCCTATACATGCATTATTTATGTGATATTATAATAATTAAGTTGTAGGTTTTATCGATAAATTAACGTTGACAATAATACTACATACGTAGAGTTAATAGTTTTGTATTCATACATCGTATAGTATCAATGATTATTGTATGTGAAACGTGAAACGCGTACAACGTTGTGCTATGCAGACTTATAGTAAACGTGCTGTAATATTTTCGATAAGGTTTTTAAAAATAACCTAAAAATTATTTGGAAAATATAATCATTGAATTTTTTTTTTTTAATAAGAAAAAGGGAGCAAAGGAGCAGACGGCCTACCTGATCGAGGTAGTGCTGTTTCCCATGGACAGCCGCAAAATAATTTTGCGGATGCGTTGCCACTTTTATTTGGGGAAAGGGGAGAGGAAAGGTTCGGAAAAGGGAAAAGGGAAAGGGCTACCCACTCTCTCACTCAGCCATTGGAGACTGCTTCACGCCGATCTTCTGTGAGAGGGTGGTACTTCCCAGGTCGAGCCAGCCCATGTTTGATCTGTAGTTGCATGACCACAGCTAGGCTACCACCTTAGATGTTTCATTTGAACAGGAAAATCATTAATTTCTTTAAAATATTTCCTTAGTACATTGTAATAGGATAAAGTTGTATATAGTTTTACGACTAATAATGACTAACACGTAGTTAATAGTAATATTCTTTGGATCGTTAAGGATGTGACGTGATGTGTGTAGCTATTCACAGTTTGCAAGTGATTTACACGAAAATCATCATTTTAATGATATTTCGTAAATAAAACGAAGTTTTAATATATAATTAGATTTTTTTAAGTTGAAATACCTGCCAGTCTCCTTGTTCTATGCTATCACCCCGCTTATTTTCATCCAAATCGGTTCAGCCGTTCTTGAGGTGTAAATAGTGTAACTAAAGTTACTTTTTTATATATATTTTGATATTCAGAGTGATTTACAAACATACGGATCGTTAGGAAGAACATCGAATAACAATAGTTTGGAAATACTTAAATTAATGTAACCTTAGTATGAGTTATAACAATGAAAGTCAATACCTATAGTTTCACGTTAATTAATCAGTAGAGCTCACGGCTCCTTGGGAAACCAACAACCCCAAGGACCATGCCATCAAGGTCAACAAATATTACGAGCTCACTAACGAACTCACTCGAAATAGGTTCGTCGTGGATTTATACGCGGGAGAAGTGGGAACGAGAGCTATAACGGCTAAGTCTCTACAACCAACTGAAAGACTTGGGCCTGTCCAGAACTAACATCAGTTCATTCTTGGAACGTACTTCGAAGGCAGCCCTAGTAGGTTCGTTTCAAATATGGTTAGGAGAGAGGAGCTTGGACGGTGGAGGTGAGCGTTTAATGCGCGTCAGATAGGGGCCTTAAACCTACACCTGGGGCAAGTCCCAGGCACTGTCGCAGCTCCTCTCCCTGCAACGGTGGACTCCGCACCCGCACGGTGAATCCATGGAATGATGAGAGGTTTCGTCTCATAACTTTATCATTTGTCACGATTTATGTGTGAAAAACAGGATCTTTTACTTGACTGTACAAGTCGTGTAATACAATAACATTGTACTTTAGATTAAAATTTTTCTTAAACCATATCTATCGGCCAGCAAAAGTTACGTCTGAATTGTTTCAGACGGTTTAAACTGAATTTATCCCATTATATTGATGTTATCTATATTCTTAATGACTGTGAGATTTTCCTAGTTTTTAAACATAAATAAAGGGAATTAAATTTACTTATAATATAAATAAGAAAATAGGATGATGTTTGTTACACTTCCACGTAAAAACTGCTGGATTAATTTCGATGAAATTTCGCATTAATATAGTTTATTTATCAGAATAGGATATAGACTATAATTTTTCTCCGAATTATTGATAGTTCCTGAAGTATCAACCCATAACAATTGTATGGGGTTTCAAGTCACACGACACACGATAGATGTCGCTACCGGTTGGTTGCCAAAAATGGCGTTTAAAAAATATTTAAGCATCATATTGAATATAACGAACAGAAAAACATCAATAATATATATATATATAACATTTGACGATGTTTGGCCAACATTGGCCAAGTTGGCCAAACACCGTCAAACGTTCCGTCATAGTAACTCGTGACGCGTTCATCTTCATAGCTGAAGTAGGTATAAGCCGGCTCACAATTAACACTAACAAGCCGAGACATTTAACATTCCGAGTTACTGTTATCCAGTTGAGTATCGCGAGATAACAGTTAAAATTAACTTATATTATTAAATTTTATATGTATATATATATATAATAAATGTTTTCTTTGCTAAGATAAGATTATTAATATCACTTTATTTATCAATAATAAATTTATATTTTTTTTTTTATCTCATTCGTTTATTATTTTATGTGAGCTAGCTTTTGACCTGCGGTTTTTCTTTTCGCGTATCCAAACTCTGTTCGAGATAAATATTCCTTTAAAATACAAAATTTCAATACCAAACTATATGAAACTAGTATTATTCGGATATACTACGCGGTTTTTATTATTTAAAAACTACATAATCCCGACGTTTCGGTTACTTTGCAGCAACCGTGATCACGGGCAGACGAGGTGATCTTAGATCTCATTAACCAAACTATATGTTTATATTACATTTCGTAATTAACAATACTTTAAGGTAAAGCCTAGCTCTGGTCAAGTTACTCCAGTTCGAACATGGACTCGACCGGGGAAGTACCACACTCACAGAAAATCGGCGCGAGGTAGTCTTTAAAGGCTGCGTTTCGTCCTATGTGTGAGAGAGCCGGTTGCCCTTTCCCTATTCCCACCCTTTCCTTCTATCTCCTTATTCCCACCCCTCCCTTACCACAAAAACGAAGATTGGCAAGTGGCAACGCAACATAGATGACGCGTATGTCCATGTGCGACTGTCTACTGCCCATCAAGCAGGCCGTCTTCTCGTGTGCCACCTTTGGAATAAAAATCGTCCCCTGGTTCCTGCTAGTATACTGAATCCACCTTTCCTATTATCGTAATGTAACATACACTGGGACCTTAACAAGTCAATATATATATTATTCTTTGCACCAACGAAATAATTTTATTAAATACGATCAATAGTTACTGAGATTAAGGCATACAAACAGACAGACACATATATATACATGTGAAATGATAAGGCTGAACCAAATTTATGGCTATCCTGTATTTTGTGATAATTCTTAAATCTCATGTACTTATCTGTCAGTATTTTCTTTATGGTCATATAATACTTTATATTATTATACAAAAGTATTGGAAAAAGTTAATTTTTAACCTTCGCTACTTCACAACAATGAACCCTAAATACGAAGAGACTTAATCTAACTACAAACTGTCGGTTTGAAAGTGTAACATTCTATACTTTTACATTAAAAGTTCTCACGTATATATAGCTTTGATTTAGGTTGACACTGAAAAGTGTTGGTAGCGACTTGTAGTAAGGAAACTATATAATATTCGAACGAACTACGAAACCACAGAACGATTAGTAAGTTTGAATCACTAAATACGGAACGTTAACTATTTTTCATACGTAACGTCTCACATAGAGCATTAATGTTGGTTCATGAGTGAGAAACGTGAAACTCTTCGTATGTAGTATCAGACTGGCAAGCTAGCGTATTCGATCTTACAATTAGTCACAAATTGAGACAAAGTCAGTGATGAAGTATAGTTAATTTAAATTACATGTATGTCTGTCTGTGTTTGATATCTCGTGATAACTTGTCGGATTATACACACACACACACACACACATATATATATATATATATATATATACAACATCAAACACTTTAATTTTCGCTTCAAAATCAACTGCATATAACATATTTCAGAAATGAGATGTTTCATCAAAGTCGTTGCAGGCGATAAATTAATTGTAAATTTTACATTACATTACGTTTATTTCACAGCTACGTTCCAGCGTTTGCGTTCAGCGTTCGGGCTGTTAATAAAACGCTCGTTTGTAAACGGCCTTATTTCACGCAATGTGTTTATCACTGTATAATGTGTTAGTTTTTACTTGAAACGTCTGAGATTCGGGTCATCTCTATGTGATGCCGTCTTAACGTGAAACAGTAATGTATTCATATTTTTCTCTGATCATTCAGTAATAATTATCTGTTATTTAATTCTTATTTAAAAATTTAAATTATTACTTTTGGACGAATTCGTAAAATTATTACGACAATGTCATGTTGTTTGCGTGACTTTGACAGTTTTTTTTTTTATTATTTACATTGATAACAGGATGGAGGTCCTAAATGAATAGCACTAAGTTATTTCGTTGAATATATGGACTATACAGTTGAACTTGGAAGTATCAAAATTGATCTAGCCATTTAATAGACGTTGCAAACAGTGAAAATCTTTTATTTTTATATTACAAAGAGATACATAATTATATTTAATTCTTTATATTTATTTATATATGTTACAGATTCACAATGGAATTGAAATCTCCAAAAGCTAAGAAGAAATCTGACATACCCTCGTGGAGGAAGATGATTCGTACGCCGGTTCTATTGCTGCTGTTACTCGGTTCCATCAATTGTGACATCAGTGACAGTGACAGTCGAATGTCAGTTTACAGTGACAGTGACGTTGAAATGTCAAACTACGGTGACAGTGACATCTCAAGTGTGGGCAATAGGAGCCTAAGGCACGAACACATACATCCTAACACCAAAAAGGTCCTAAATGACATTAAATATTTGAGAAGGCACTTGAACAAGGAGATCGTAAATTTCGTTATGACAGACGTCCTTGTGGACGGTGAGGTTGAGAACAGGATACATTACAACGGGATTACGGCGAAGGAGACTTTCGTGGGGAAAGACGGGTGAGTTCACTATATATATATATATATCAATAAAAATATATCTAAAGTGTAGGTCTTAAAGTATTTTAACTCCTACTAAAATCTTGCCTCTGTATGTGAGAACCCAAAAACATTACCAATTTTTTTTTTATAATATATATATATATACGTTTAATAAATATATATTTACTCAATACTAATGTTTGCTGCACCAGTTTCGATGCAATCGCTCCAACCATGTAAACTTACCACAAGTATACATACACAAATCAACAAACGAATCGTTAATAGTTTCACATTGATTATTGGGAAATGGGAAACGCACCGTATGTAGTGTGACGTGTTACTAGTACTAAGGGCATTGTTGCGTGTCCCGCCCGGTGTGTATCCGTCGTCGACCACTCTATCTCATAAACACCTTTATAATAGCTGCCATTAACTAAACTCACACTATCTAAGTTTGTTATAAACAAAGTTTGTATATAATAGTATAAACCCAGGCTTAATACACGTTCAAACTGTCAGTTCAGCGTTTATAAAAGACTCAATAACTAATACGTAAGAAAATGGATAATTCCTCAAATATAAAAATAAGTCATACAAAGTCTTGTATAAAGAAATATATAGTAGACATTTTCTTATTATATATAAACATTTTATGCAAACAAACAATCTATGATGCTATCATACCCTTGACATTGAATAAAGTTCAACGCCATCTTGTTTATAAAAGACGTCTAAATTATTACCTAACAGCCAACAGTTCAGAAGTTTAAGGCCAGTTGAAAAAGTTTACTCACTAATACAGATAACAGTTTTAATCAGACTTTATTTGGAATTAATTATTACAATAAAATATATTTTATATAATAATATTAATTGATAATCAAAAACATATTTCCAAACGAAACGGCGGGAAATTGATAAGAAAAATAAAAACATCAAATTTAGAACATGCAGTGATCGTATGAATATGAGACAAATAAAATACATAATAATTATGCAATCATATGCTATATAAAAATAGACTTTATTTATATGTAGTTAAGAGTCATCAATATTAAGATCACGCCACTTCTTGGCAGATATTTGTTCTAATGAAATGCCATTGGAAAATATACTCTACGTAATGGTAATAAGGTTTAGGGAATAGCATAATGTCAATTTATAATTAGTATGGGAAGCCAATCAATTTAATCTTCATAAGACTGCTTTCGCGTTCCAAATTTGAATTTTTGGTATTATATTCAAAGCCAAACGAAAATCGACTCTATTTGTATGGAATAAAATGTATATATGTGATTATGGCATCACGTGTTAGTTTGCTATTTTTTATTATGCGACTCTCAGCCAATCAAAATTCAACTTTATTACAACGCAATAAGTGCTACCCAAACTGATGAGGAAATGTGACGGAACATAGAAAAATGTGTGTTACTATGTTCCCGTTCCAAATTTAAATATTTATTTTTGTTCATTTGTTTTAAAATTATAAGTTTTTTTTTAATGCCATATGGGTCTGGACCTACTATATAAAGCCAAATGCAAATGCCACGTCCTCAAAACAAAGTTCAAGTAACTCGCTGCATGTTTATGTTAGTTGCGAATAAAATAAAAAGTATATCACAACAGGCGTTGCTTCCGCTCTCACGACGGACGCTGAACTGAACGTTCCGAATTTGAAATTTAACGTTTTAATTTTTTTCAACGCCACGCTGCCAGTTATTTTTATGCAACGAATTCATATATTAGAATAAGATTATTTTAAAATACGTTTCAAATTAAAAAATGATTAGATGTAATTTTAAAAATCAATAAAAATAAATTGCTGGTTATATATTAAACAAATTCTAAGTTGTTGGCCCTGAGGCCATTTAAGTAACATGATAAAATACTCCTTAAACACCAACCGCATTACATTAAAGAAAATTTGAAACTTTTTAAAAAAAGAACACGATTTCGAACAGCAGTAATAGTGCGCACGATTCGCTCCAATTTAATCACATATTGTAATACAAATTGAGGTTTATGTCTACAGCATACGGTTTATATTTACTTGTATTCATTATAGTACAATCAGTAGAAATTTAGTTCAATGAAATTTGAGCCTTATTTCTCGAGCATATCGTTAAAATTTACTTGTTATTATTGTATTAAAACTAAAATTTTGTACCAATAATTACCACATAAGATTTTAATTCATATCCACATACAGATAAGTCGTATTATCGTATGCTTGAATTAATCGTACTATGAACAACATAAATTCCATACAATTTATAGATACATGAAATTTTAGTACTTATTGCTACATAAATAAGATATATTATTCTACGAAAGTATAATAGCAAGAAGTTAAATGTGAAAGTACGTTCTTGGAAGTTAAGGGCTGCTTACACAGAGATTTTTATTCATATAATAATGTATATGTAAGTTGATATTGTGTGTTTGTCTGTTTGTTTGATTTATATCACGACATTATTTTTATATGTTGGTTTTTATTGTTGGTAGTAAAGTCGTCAGGGCTGTCAGTAGTATAATGATAGGGCTGTCACAAGTAAATAAATATATGTATGGCAGGGAGAATTAAGTTTACACATTTTTTATTGTGTACATTTGTGTGTTACGTAAAAACTAGTTGACCAATTTGCATATAATCCTGTTTCTATGAAGATTCGGAACAGCTTATCCCGGGACTCCCACGGGAACGTAGGTACAATACGCGGTTGTACTCAAAGATTTTGGGAAACAAAAAAATACTTAATTACTTCGTTAGCGGATTGGAATCTGGCTCGCGTAGATTTACTTCAACACTGCTTTTATGTTAAAAAGTATATTTTATATCGAAATATATATAAATATATATATATATTTATATATATATATATATATATATATAACGATTCTTATTAATTTTTATCTGTCTGTTTGTCCAATCTAATCTTTGAGACGGTTTGACCGAATTCTACGAGACTTTTGCTTCAGATAGGCGATATAGTAGGTAGTAACATAGGCTACTCACTTATTTTAGATTTTGGTAAAATTATCAATATGTTATAAAAAATAAAATCTCATAAGATTTATGTGCAAAACTTTATTATTACCAAAATCTGTAAAGATTTCGATGAATTTTTTTTTTTCACGAATCTGCGTATTACGTACCGATAGACATTTTTCAAGATATTTTCGTTGTCACTGGATTCTTTAAACAGTAGGTAGCTCGTACTGGTGAGGGGCACTTGTGAACTAGACAGGGGATTAACACAACTAGAGCTATCACACGGGTCTATCCGCAAGATATATATTAAAACAGAACTTGAGAATATTATTTTTGGTATGAAAAAGTTGGTATTGACAAAAATATAACGGGATATATTGGAATTATGAAAATTTTTTAGTCTTACGAGAACCAGTGTAATGTGCATGTGTAGTAGTTTTTTATACTAAAGTTATTTAAAAATTGCAATATGTATTAACATATATACAAACAATGTATAATTAAATATTTTTTTTATGAAATAAAATTTTACCTCACAGCAACCGAGGATCACGGTTGGTGAAAAGTAACCGAAAGGTCGGTTTTAAACCCTAAAATATTAGTTTCATTTAAATGAATATCGTACAACATATTTAATAAACTGATATTTTTTTTTATATTATCTATGTCATTTTAACAGTCTGTGGTTATAAAATTTCAAGCGGAATTGTTCTTCCTTTTCAATTTGCTCTATTGATTTCTATAAAACTCTCTCGTAAATTAAAACCTTTTAGTGTCATAAGTAAAATTGATAAATACAGAAGAGTTTTGCCTACTTTATATTTAAGTATATATCACGTGATTGTTTTAAGAAACGTAAATTTTAACAAAATCGGCTTAACGCTTTTAATATAATAATGATTACATAACTTACTATTTACAAAACGGTTAATGAAACTGTGGCAGAATGTATTATACCATTGCTTTCCGAGCTCATTGAAGTTTTAAAGAAATTCTTACGTCAATTTTATTGTATATTCATATAAAAATACATGCAAAGATTATATTCTAATTTCAAAATCAATTAAATTGAACCACATACAGACAACTGCTTTTTTCTTTTTTTTATTTCAACTGTAGTATATACAGTCAGCAATATTTTTTTAATTCAACTCAACTACATACAGCCAACAATTTTTTTCATTTTTAATCCAACTATACTATATACAGCCAGCTATATTTTTTTAAAATCAAACTCAACCACATACAGCCAACTATTTTTTTCATTTTTAATCCAACTATACTATATACAGCCAGCTATTTTTTTTTAATCAAACTCAACTACATACAGCCAACCATTTTTTTTTAATTCAACTCAATGACTGTACTATATACAGCCTTATTGTAAACATCTCGACATTAAATGTACTAACACCAACTGTCCTACTCCGGCGTTGTCTTGCACCTTTGCAACTCAGTGCTGATTCCGAACAAAACGGTTGACGTCTCAGCGAACGTAAACAAAACCTTTAATTATCGCTCAGAGGGAAATGGCGCGTCGTTTGTAATATTTAAAAGAAAAAAAATTATAACAATACAGTCTATATATCTGTTATTTTCATTACGTTTTGATAAAAAAATGTGTTGGAATGATTTAATTCGTGTTGATGTTTGTTAAGTTTAAGTAAGAGGCTTATGTTTACTACCGGTGTGCGTTATCACGATATACGGAGACTTGAACGTCTATTTCTCGTAATTCATAGTATTTTATACGGGATACGTTTCGTGTGGAGTTCAACGAACAAATTTATGATAGAAAATTTGTTTTAAATACATTACTATATATCAGGTTATAACATTATTATTAAGTAAATATATATTTTGTATTATATTATACCAAAAATACTTTAAATTTCCCTTATTTTCGTCACATCCTTAATGAAGGATTCATTCCTTTCCTATTGTTATTATCGTGATGCTATATAAACTGTGACCTACACAAATAAATGATCTTTGTAACAATTAAAGAATTTATAAAATACGATCAGAACTTACTGAGATTAACGCAAAAAATCTTTAATATATAAAAGTACAAATTGGCCGCGTTATAATATAGGCTCTACAATTTGGATCAATGCCTGTTATTAATTAAAAAAAACTATGAATCCATTAGCCGGCTGTCAGTTTAGACAGTCTTATGACAGCCGAAAGCGTTTATGATTCCTGAGATATTTTTTTAATTCATTAGCAGATTAGAATTTAATTTATTTAAGTATATTGTTTTATATATATATATTCGTTTAATAATTTTTTTTAATCTGTTACAGTTTTTTCACGACTTATTTTATTATTGATATCAAAATGCATGTTCGTAACGTAATATTTTATATGTATGACAATTTAAATCAATTTTTTTATATATAATTCACTAGTTCTTACCCGCGACTTTGTCTGTTTTGGAGTTCGAAATTTATTTTAGAGCACATACATCCCGACAAAACTATTTTATTCACATAATTGATAGCTTCTCTTGATTTTATCTTACTGTTTTGCTGAAATAATTGTTTTCTGACTTAATATTAATGGCTACACATAAATATTTTTAGATTAGCAACAAAATCACGCCATATTACAGGAGTATAGGTCAATGAATCACTCATACACAACGTGTAAATTTAACTGACTTCGTAGAAGGTGGTTCACCTTAAAACTATTGCCAAAAAAAAACTCTACAAACATAAATAAATCTTACTCTTGGGGTGTACTAAAAACCTACTAACATGAATTTAATACTGAAAATTTTTTGTTTCACTTTCGATATAAATAGTTTTGCTTAACACAAGTGCACATCGTTACTACATACGCAGCGTTTCTCGTTCCTCTTTTAATAACTTACATTAATACTAATGTTAAGATTGATGAATCAAAAACTATCAACGCTCAGTATGTAGTTACGCAAACTTGGGTTAAGCGTACAGTTAAGAAAGTAACACTCACGTAGCTAATTGGAAATTAAAAAACACTTCACTTTTGGATATATTCTATTTTTGTAAGTTCTGCCAAAATATTTTTTAGAGCAGTTTAGTCTTCATTCACACTAGTCTCGTTTTAAATTTTACAAAATTCAACATTTTTATATATTGAACGTATCATAACTATGTATAAAATGTGGAGAAAAAGAAAATGAGTTTGTATAATGAAGCGATTTTTTTAATGATCGGGTAATTTTTACCAGCTCCCGGAACAACAAAATATTATTAATAACATATATATATATAATATTAAATTAAGTTTTAAGTTATTAGATTAAATTTGATTCAAATATCACATATATGATTGGTTGGTTGTTTTAAATGTGGCCTTCATCCGTGAAAAGACGTGCACAGTATATTCTGCCAGTTTCAAATATCACACAAAAGAAAAATAAATAATAGGAACTCATTATTATTTTAGCCAAAGCATTAATAAGTTAAAAAAAAGACAATAGACTAATAATGTCAAAGCGACGCCTGTCATTGTTGACATTAGACAGCTCCTTGACAGTGACATTTGAAAGATCTCTATTAAAACATTAAAAAAAAACACAAAGATTACAGTATTTGAGAATATAAACACGGTTATAATGTATTCACTACAAACTGTTTGTTAGTCCGATGAGAACTAATAGTAAGGATATAACATAAATACAAATGAATTGAAACTTCTATGACTGATGACAGCAAATTATTGAAAAACAAAGCGAGTGCTGATCAAGTTGAACGTGAGGAGGAGGTTTGGACTTTGGATGTAACTTGACCAATGTGCTGACAAAAACATAACCTGCCTTTATCCAGTCGGTTCAACTTTATATAGAATTATTTTTGCGACGTTTTGTTTATATGAGATCTTAATTTAAACTAACTTTCTCAGCCGGTATAAGATTGTTACGTTGTACTTTTGTAATGTAAGGAATGCCGCGTTTCCATTGAATCACGCGAGATGCAGCAATTAGATTCAATTCAATTTATAAGGTGTGTTACGTACTGGGCGGTTGAAACGCTGGCGGTTGGAACGCCGGCGTTTTATCTTATACTTATTATAAGGGAGAAAAAACTTTTTTTAGTTAAACTTTTTTTAGTTAGCTTCATCAAAAACTTATTACCAACAGTAGTTAGGTTTAAAACATGTATTAAGATGTTTCCAAGCTTTTTTTTATATTATTGCAAAATTGAATTCAATCACAATTCTTAATAGCATACTATAGTTAACCAACAAACTGATAGTTTTGACGTACTTATTACAATCCTCGCGATCTCGAGGACGAAATTATATTATACTCGTATGTTTGTGAAATTGTAAGCAATCAAATACATTTAAATGCACGAGAAAATCATTGAGCAGGACCTGCTGCCTTCTTAATATAACAATACAAATGTATTATTTTCTAATAAAAAAAATTAATTATAATATTATCTCCTTGTCATCCGAAATGTTTTCGTACTGAAAAATGTGAGAAATATATATATATATATATATTTGTGTATATTCCAATTAAATGAACGAAATTTATATCATTTATGTGCGATAAACAATTTTTTTTTGATTACATTCGCAAGTATTGTTTTAATTTAAACGCTCGTTAAATCATCTAAAGACGTAACTCTGTGTCCAGCCTTATTACTGGACGTTGTAAATCAATTTTATTTACACGTTAATAGAGTGCATTTTGTATTGCACGGAAATCCAAATTTCGCGGTCACGAAACACAAGTTCGTTGACCTCTCGTTATGCAATGTGAGGTTTTTATGAAAATCATTTAAAAATTCCTGTTAGAAATCCGTAATGTGCGGATCGATTATGTTATGTAGGCTTACTATGAGTGCGTCACTAAATACGTTACGTTATCAGTTTTTCATACATATATCTTCACTTAGTATTAACGTAGGTTATGAATTAGAGACGGGAAACGCAACGTACGTAGTTTCAGACTTGTGGTTAGCATATAGTCAATTAAATACTATTAAATTTGTTTTTTTCGTGTTATAGTCATTGTTGAAATTTTGAAAAAGATCTTATATCGGTTTCTATATATTTTCCTTTAAATTTTTGAGTAATATTTTTGTATAATAAATTTGTATGCCGTTTTAAAAGCACGCTTATTTTATTACTTTAAAAACTACATACTCCATTTTTTTCAATGAAAATATTAGCTTCATTAAGATGAAAATACGCGAAATTCTTATTATATGTATATATAAAGGCTAGTAATAAACGTAAATACATAGAAAATTCAACATAGTTCAGAAACACATCACCAATTAAAAGACAATAAAATCTTAAAAATATTTAAATACATACAAATACAAATATATATAAATCTTAAAGTAATTATAACATATATATATATATATAGTTTTAAAACAGACAGCAGTGAATGAGATTAGCTTGTGGCTCCATTTGCGGACGCCATTTTAGTTGAAACGTCAAACTTACAAAATGGATTCCGCCGGGGCTTTGACGACCGCACCGCTGAATTAAATAACACTATTTAGAACTGTTATATTGTAAGAAATTTATATATATATATATAGAAATTAAATTATTAAAAATATTCTCTATTAACTCTCGTAACGGAGTGAGAGAAATTTTATATAAAAATGGTTTGTATCCGAAAATATTATGTAATAAAGATCTTGATAGAAAATGATTTATGTATATTGTGTAGGGCATTGGAATCGTGGACAGATTTTGATAGGACTTAGCTGGTTGCTAGTACATGTTAAGGAACTGTAATGTTATTTATACAGGATGTTCTCATTATACTGATGGTGTTGTCATAGAAATACTGAGTTAAATTATAATCGTTTTATAAATATTATACGTTCTTATATAATTTTAAATTAAAAAATATATATATATTTACAAACTTACTAATTGTAAGACGTTAGTAGATTAATTTTTTTCAAGGAAACTTAATACCGTTAGTTCTGTTATCATTACTAATGACGTTCAAACTGTCAGTATTCAGTGTCAATGAAAGGTACTAAGGACGAAAAAATACGCATTGACATTAGTTTCTCACGTTCCGTAATCATTCATTTGGAATTTTGTTCATATTATTATTATATAAAAATCAACTCTATCTTTATACAAATAAGGTTGAAAATTATATGAAAATTGAATAAAAATTTATATATATATAATATAAATTCAACTTTATACCTATATAATAAAGCATAAAGTAAAAAGTTTGCTAAAAACCTTATTGCATTAAAAATAAGGTTGAAAATCAAATGAATTATTAAATTGAATATTTATATTAATAAAACCTTATTATAAATATAACAAAATATGAATCGATGCAGTATTTCATATGATGTATTTTTTTCCACACTGCCAATCTAATTTCGACCTCTTTGGTATTAAATAAGTCATATATTAGAATGGCTGAATAATTTATGGTCTTCGCATCGATGTATCATTATTTCAAATTTGGAACGTTTTGAATGATAACTCCGAGGAGTTCGGAATTCGAATCCGAATTGATTTTACATGTAATGAGCCGAGCGGCGAGATAAAGACAGCTTTAATAAATCATCAGGCTGTATGAGGAAGGTTTGTTACAAAAAAAAAAAACACAAAACTTTTTACGAGTGTCATAGACAATATTAAATTAATCGTTTTCGGTTTTATTTTTTTTTTTCTCATTATTAATAATGATGGATTATGTAAAAACAATTATAATCCATACATGTGTCACACGAAGTTATTTAGCTCGGAAGTTGTAGGACTAAAATAAAATCGTCTCACTCAAAACCGTAGAGAATTGCGAGTTTTTCTAACAAATCCTCGTGGGGCGGCGCCGCAATCCTATCGCGGTGGGGTCCAGCAATAAAGATTATCCAACGTACGGTCAGATACTCTCGTGATTTGCATTTAAAATTACTTTCAACTGTTCTCAAGCTCCGTTCCACTTAAATACATTACGTGTTTAATGCAAACGTAACACGTGTAGTTACAGTATTGGTGCAAACACGTAGTAGGGACTACAATTAAAATAATACGAACGATAAAGATAATTTTATTAAAGTAAAACTTACCAATACATGTATGAGCCGAGGGTAATGGGTAATAATATTGAGGGTAACATGAAGTAATAAATTACCGAGGGTAACTTATAATAATGTTAGCGTTAATGTATAATCTATAGTAATGTTATAAGGACATACAAAATATAACCCCGGAATTACTTAGCAGACAATTATATTACGACCCTCGTGACATTATCGCTTCATTATACTTTGATAGCTTGTCCCTGGGTACAGTCGGGATGGAAAGTGCTATTTTTTTTTATTATTAATTAATAATTATTTTCATAGAATTTGGGCGAGAATTGAAAGTCCATTGCATTTTCATATTTTGAAGAGCTGATGATGAGCTAAGATGAGATGTTTCGATATACATATTAGCTGTGCTCGTGACTTTGTCCGTTGAAGAAATATTATTTATATAAAAAAAAATAAAACAAAATCAAATAAAAGCAGTCTAAGTTACTATTCATTACAGTAGCTGTCTGTCAGTGAAAATCTTATCATAAATTGTCCAGCAGTTTCAGAGATTACGACGAACAAACAGACAGAACACAAAAAAAATATATATTTTAATATAACCAACAGACAAAACAATTTTATTTAATTGCATGTATGATTTTTGGATTAAATCTCTGTAATTTTGTTTGCCAAATGTAATAAAACATAGCCATTAATGAATAATTGAAAGAAATAAATTATCTTAGAAGTAATAAAAAAATATTGCCTCAAATCTATTTATATGGCTGGAATTATCTACAAATGATCACAAGAATAAATAATAGTTTATAATACACGGACATTACTGTAATAAACTTATACAAGAAATGATATTAATGTGCCATTACTATACCTATATTATTTTATATTTATGTAAACTTGATTTATATGAAGATTTTTTTTTATCTTCGTATTAAATCCAAAACAAACAGATATAATTTAATTCATCGAAATTAATATTTATATTAAAAAAAATATATATATATTTTTAATTTTAAAGATACCCACGAAAAAAATTAACATCTCAAACTACCCTCGCTTACTGATGTTTCGTTTTTTACTACGTATTCAGTCCCGCGACTGTACCCCGTTCGTCTCGAGGGACTTGTTGTGTGCATCTGATACGTTGCACTTTTGATGGGGACATAAATATCAATTTTGCGTATTTGTATAAATTATTCTGTTTGTTTGTTATAAAATCTTTATATATATAAAAAGATCGCTTTAAGCAAAGACAGAAACATTGAAGAAATAAACCGAAGAGAGGCGATTACCTGGAATAAGTTTTGGAAAGTTAAGGAGACACTTAAATCGCAACTTCCGCTGCAGTTCAAGAAAATAGTCGTGGACACAAACACACTACCACGTCTCACTTATGGATGCCAAACTTGGACCATCGTCTCAAAACCAGGAATAAAAATCAAACCACCCAGAGAGGAATGGAAGGAAGTTGTCTCGGCTTAAAATTGAGAGATAGGTTAAAGAAAATTGACATACGAAAAAAGAGAAAAGCATATGATGCGTAAACTTTTTCACTGAAGGGAAAATGGAGGTGGGCGGGTCACTTAGCTCGTTACAAGGATAGCAGGTGGACCATAAGGTCAGTGCAATGGCCAGGGCCAAGAGGCACCAGAACAAGAGGTCGACCAGAGGCCAGAAGGTCAGATGAAGTAGTAGCGGTGGCGGGGGAAGGTGGCTGGATATAGCTGAAGATACAGAATCGTGGCACGAGTTGGGGGGGGGGGGCTTTTACCCAAAAGGGGTCCACAAAAACAATTTAAATAAATACAATTAAATACATTAACTCAATTATTATAATATGACGTATAAAAGTTCAATAGAATTAGTTACTTATCATTTTATTTGTTATCGAATTTAAATATAGGTATTTATTATTATTATTATATAAAAAATAACGTAACGAACACACCCTTTAATGTCGCCATCTGAGCTATAGAATGACCACGTATTGTATATATATATAAATATATATAATCGGTAATAAATAGTAATAAAATTATGTTCCAGTCAAAGTCTACCGTTACAGATGTCCCCACGTATAGCCTGGAAACATTTTAAGAAATAAAAACTTCTTTGTACAAACAGCGATTTTTTTTTTCTGATATTTGAGGGTAGTTAGTATGAACTAATATATATATATATATATATATATTGGTTTCGTAATAACCTGATGATGAACGAATTAAATTTATTAAATACGTATTTCTACTTACTTTTGATAGAAAGTCGCGGGGTGATGTTAGTTTTATAATCATATTTATATATATATATATATATATATATATATATATATATATATATATATATATATATATATATATATATATGTATTCGTCTTTCTATATTTTCATTGTACAGCACACATAGTATATTATTTACTGATAAAAGAGTTATACATAATTTGGTTAAATTTTCTTCACCTTATTAAAAATTTAAGTTTCTTTTATAAAATATTATTCATATACAATGTTACTGATTAAATATTTCTTTAGGTTAACTCTTAAAATTATTGAAAAACTGTATCCTTACTCCAAGTGCATTACACTAAATACGGAGCGTTAAAAGTTTTTCATACATAGATCTTTTAATAGTGTTAACGTAGGTTACTGAATGGGTAACGGGAAACGCTTCGTATGACGTTTGAAACGTCTGGTAAGCAAAGTTCCTCGTTCCTATATATGTAGTCGAAACTACCATATGTGATGATTGTAATTTTAACTGTCTGTATTTTGTGTAACTTTTGTGTAAACAAGTGGTAAGAGTTGAATGTGATTATTACAGATATCTTTAATGTAAAGCTTGACGTCGCAGTTAAGGCTGATAGTGTGTTACATCGTTAAATAATAAAATATTTACCGTTTTAAAATAATTTTCAAATTATTCAAATATACCTTTACCATAAGTCGGTACTGAAATACTACGTACTGAGTGTTTAAAGTTCGTCATTCGTAGACCTACATTAAAGTGAGGATACGAGTACTTTTATTTACTACGACTTTGTCATTATTTTTCCAGAAACGGCCTCAAACTTCGTCAGCTGTCGGACGGGAGGCATCTCATACAAATCATCTACACATCAGACGGCGAGATTCAAGACTGCGAATACATATCCGGGAGACCAGCTCGAGAATTCCTTAGGAGTTTGAGGAAGGAACTAAAACAGGCCCTGGATGAGGAGACCTCAAGAATTTATCAGAGGGACAAGGATATAGGCGACGAAAAGTTCTACAGGACGTTTGGAAATGTGACATTCAGGGTGTTGAGGAACGAGAAATTACCGAGCGATATATCCAACTGGATGGACTATGACAGGTTGAAACAAGAATGCTTCCAGCGGCACGAACAGCTGAAGTACATGATGGAGAATCGGGACAACAGCAATCACCAAAGGTTGGTATGATTTCACTTAAAACAACTTCATAACTGCCGCACTGCACATTGGATCTGGAGATTTCTTTTTCACCTTGTCTAAAGAATGCTTTTCATATGCATATCATTGCACGTCCATAACTCACTCATTCCTGTCGGCACCTTCACTTCCACGGGTCCATACCATAAGCTTGTCAAATCAATCACATGTAAGAATGTTCTGAAAGAGATCTGTCTTTATGGATAGAATGCTTGACTCCCTCAGTAGGTCGACATCTGAAGATGGTATAGAACATCTGATAGAAGCGTCCTTCTTATGGTAATTGGGAATTCCAATATGTACGGTGATGCGTGAGCGTGTTTGGGTATCATTCATAATGCTTGGACTACAAACAAATCATTCGAAACGGACAGATCTCGCAGGTCGATCAGGGAGAATTTTATAATGCCGGGCACTAAGTGGTGCGGCGCTGGTCAGTTGGCTGAATCCTACAATGACCTCGGATCGGACAGAGATGAAGACAGATGCTGTAGATCACACGATAACTGCCGCGCGAACATCGGCCCGTTCAAACGAAAGTTCGGCTTATTCAACTTTAGGCCCTACACGATCTCGCACTGCCGCTGTGATAGGAGGTTAGTCATTTTTTATCAGCCATACTGCGCTTGGATTCTGGGGCTTGTGTGCTAACAGGGTGCTGGTTTGATTTGAGATGGACTTCCATTGTAACATGGCAGGGACGGGGTGAAATAGAAATCGGTGTCTTCATGATGGTCCAATGCGTAGTGGTAGGTTAGGTCGCCAATAAACATAAAATCGGCAGAAGAAAGCGGGATATGGAACTGCTCCGTGTCCCTGGCACCAAGTGGTGCGGCAAGGGTTACTCCGCCACACATTACTCCCAGCTCGGAGGTTATACCAGGACAGATAGGTGCTGCAGGGTCCATGACCTTAGATGTCCCTTCTGGATCGGGGGCATGGAGAAGAAATACGGTCTTTATAATTGGAGGGTTAACACTCTGATGCATTGCCGGTGTGACGAGAGGTTGGTTGTTTTTAGATCTTGGATTTTTTTACTATTCCCTTTGCATGCATGTTTTTTTTTGTGTTATTTTTATTTATTTTCCTATGTGTTGATTTATGTTGCTTTGTGTAATGCATGTTGTGATATACGTAATGTTTATGAGTAAACTAAATACATTAAAATTTTTCTAAGACAAAAAAAAAGCCTCCACTCGTTTTGGTGGTACCTTGATAGCTTTTTTAATAGAGTCGTTCTCTTGTTTTAGTAAAAAAATATAATTGTATTTGATAGATAAAGACATGTCACCACCTCGGCTCGACAGGACAAAAATCTATAGAGACGCTCATGACAAGAAACTACTAAAAATATTCATTATCACCATATATCACATTAAAAAACTTGACTTGTCCGAATCTGCCAGAAAACTAATATTTTATTTATTTATAAAAATCCCCTAAATTTTTTTTGTTTTATTATTTACTTCAAAAAACTATTATTTTTTTTGATATGGGTCACAAATTTTAATTATATTCGATAATAACTCACATTATATTACAATATTTAATATCTTATTCAAGTAATTATATATATTTTTTTGTTCTATAACTAAGGATCTGTGTGATCTTCGATCCCACTTCAAGATAGCATCACACTAATTGCTGGCCATAAATTCGTTCCATCTGATTGCCGTTTATGACCCCAATCAAAGTTACCATTAACGAAATATATTTGTTTATAAAACACCAAAGAAATAGTTAATATATATCATACATACTAATCATTTAAAATAATTATTTCCCTTGGAATAATATCTGACGTATATTATGTAAAACTATCGTTATTTATTCATATATGGGATAACATAATTGTGATATGCTTTCAAATAAATATATTATGACAAAAAAAATTCATAACCGGGAAGTAACCGAGCTACGTCCCACAATTAACAGTGGTCGCATTAACCGCACAACCGTAGCGTCCGATGTCGTGAGATCAAACAGACTCGAAGCAGATCGAAGCGTTAAATGTAACAAAAAAGATAGGACTAGCGAGATAACAAACGAAAAGGTCCGACGTAAAAAAACTAACGCATTCGTATTAAAATAATTTTTTTTTTTTCAACAAAACAATTTTTTTTCATCCTATCCGTAACAGACCGTCGAAGTTATAAAGCCTTTTTAATGTAATTTAATTCTAACAATCGTTTTATGCTCACACTATTTGGTAACTACCCACTTTTTCTACGACGAAATTTTTAAAATACAAATCATGCTGTGGTTTTGTTCCGTATAGGCGCTAATGTTTTTAAAAAAAAAATATCTTGCTCCCAAATTAACGAATTTCGATATAAATTATTACATCGTATATGTTAATTAGTGGGGACATAAAATTTTTAATTTCATACCAATCAGTCGGACCCAGCATGTAGGATAAATACGCTAACAATCGTTTCTCAGAGGACAGCTTGGGACAAGCATTGAGAGCCTATAATTTATACCCGTACAATCGTTAAGTGTGAATGAGATATTTTTTTTGGTTATAATTAAAACTATTGATTAATATATATATCGGATTTAATGCAAACTCGTTGTTTAAAGTAAGACTCGGCAGCCTCGCTGACGTCACTAATGTCACTTCTTCCAGAACGTTCCGTGATATTTTAATATGAAACTTCAATTCCTCTAAATTTTCTCGTATTTCTCGAAGGTTCTTCATAATCACATTCTTTATGCTCCGCACTCGCTGAACTCTGCAGTCCGCTGTCGTGCGTCCAGACGTCATATTTAAACCAGAATTCAAACATAGTTCTATTCTCTTTGATTTCGTTTTACTTTTAACAATATTAACGACGACCAATAAGTTGTTATAATAGTTGATGCCAGCCTTGAGTTATTTTCATGTTGCATCCGTCATTGAAGCTGATAGCGCCGATATATATAGCAATATAATAAAACGTACTAGACCGCTCCGTGTGTACTGAATTTAAAATGTTTTGATTGTTCAGTACAGAGTAATTAATTTATCTTATATACATTTATTTTTTAAATTCACTTTTTTTTAAAGACTAAGGTTTTATGCTGCACTTCTTCTATTATTTTAAATAAGTAATCCCAAGGTTACGGTTGGAAATTTGAGTCGTCCGTGACTAAAGTTGAATAAGTTCTGGAAATATTATTCAGCCATACAAGAAACATATATATTATTAATACTAAAAATAACCCAAAAATTTTGATTCTTTGAAGTCGGAGGTATTAAAAATTAAAAAAAAAATTTTTCATACGCCACGGGATACCAAACCTTAGATTACAGAGAACTGATCGCTGCAACAATTATCGCTGTGATATTTTGGATTACAAATGTTTTGACCGACTTCAAAGAGGAGGTGTTAGTAAATACGGTATGCTTTTATGTTTAATATATATAATTGTAGATAGTTTTCTAATTTCTTGTCAAAATTGATAACTTAAAATTTATTATCAATGGAAAAATTTTGTTTAAATCGTCGTAGATGGAATTATTATTTTTTGATTACAAATAGTTATTATATATAACTAAACTGTACGTGTGTATGTCACTGAACTACTAAACGGCTGGACCGATTTGAGTTAAACTTTTTGTATGCGTCTATGATGTGTCGCCCCAGAGGTAAGGCTTTAAGAGACAAAACCTCCTAGCATTCAATGGATTCACCGTGCGGGTTCCGGGTCCATCGTTGCAGGGAGACGAGCTTCAACAGTGCCTAGGACTTGACCCAGGTGTAGGTTTAAAGGGCCTGTCTAACGTTAAACGCCCACCTCCACCGTCAAAGACATTTGATATAAATGAAACTAGTATTATTCGGATTTACTACGCGGATTTTATTATTTAAAAACTACATAATCCCGACACCTCGTCTGCCCGTGATCACGGTTGCTGCAAAGTAACCGAAACGTCGGGATTATGTAGTTTTTAAATAATAAAATCCGCGTAGTAAATCCGAATAATACTAGTTTCATTTAAATGAATACTCGCGAAAATCTTAGATCACATTTGATATAATTCGACTGTATTAAAGAAATATACAAAAACCAAATTCAATATATATATATATATATAATATGCCAGAATTATTGATATTCCATTGATAGCTGGCGTTAAATGACACTGGCCCACAATAACTACCCGCACAATAAGTTTCCGTACCGCTTCACAGATAACCTCACCTTGGAGGCGACACCCTTATTTGGCACATAATTCACATGTTGTCAGACGTATTTAGCGACATTATTCACAGATTATAAAACCGGTGAGACGTGACGATAAAAATAATGGCCGACGGCGAACGCGGGTGGAGAAAAAAATAACTTATTTATTCGATTCGGTTAAATCGATATCGGTTTGGGAATATCATTTGAGTAATCCAATTGATTTTGAATAGTTGATACATCATTGGTTTGGACTGGTGGGAAGATTGACATGCGACATGCGATAGACGGAGGAAAAAATGATTACCTTATAATATAACATCCAACACGATGTATATAATTCTAACATATAATATATTGTTACATATATATAATATTTTCTAAACTCAACAATATTACTTCCGCGCCATTAGCTTTCCATTCAGAGGGCGCCATTTTAGAAAAATTTCCCACATTTTCGATACGTCACTTGTCTCAAACCTATACGAGTGAGACAAACAAATTGTGTGAAAACTTCTAAGAGTTATTTTAGGCACTCGACTTTTAATATTTAAAAAAATCGTACAGACATAACAAGCGAAAAAGTGACTTTAATTTCTTTTTTAGAGAAAATATTTATATATATCACATACACAACTATATCAGAAAAATCAACTACCCTCAATTATCGCTGGCGGTAGATCACAAATAACAAGACCAACTGACAGACATTCACACCTCGTTTCCGTGGTCACGGTTGCTGCTAGGAAACCGAAATATCGGTAGTGTTTAGTAAAGATAAAAAAAAAATAGTAAATCCGGTAATATTAGTTTTATTTATATAAATACTTAAAAGTCTTAGGTCTCATAGCCCAGTGGCCAGGTAGCGCGGGCTGTCACGTCATATTCCTACTAACTGTACTGCAAAGTAAAAATGCTTATATGAACCTAATCACTGTGTGATACACATAATAGTTCTAGCCCGCGACTCCGTCCGCGTTAGTTTCAGAATAACAAATGTTTAGCTGATCTCGTGAACTCTGTTCCGAATTAAAGACAGTAAATAATATTTTTAATTTTAATCATTTTTTTTTCTATCGACGGGACGAAAATCCCATAACAGTCTCCTGGTTCTAAGCTACCTCATCACTTATTCTCATCCAAATCGATACAGCCGTTCTTGAGTTATAGTGTAACTAACAAGACTTTATATTATGTATATATGACATTGTAAATTTTGTGATAATTACATTATGTTACGTATGTTTCGTGGAACATATTGTTTGATAGATTAAATGGAAATTTATTAGACGTACATAATTAAGGGCCTGCAATATATATATATATATATATATATATATATATATATATATATATATATATATAAGGAAAAATAATAATATAAGTAGGAGCAATTAAATATATCACATTGTTAGAAATCCTCCTCTGATACCTCTTTGGCCGCTAATGCCACCGAAAGCCACACTTATTTGGCACTTGTACTGTAACTAAGCCACTTATGACTAGTGCTGTGCTACATCGATAGTTAAATGTCGAAAGGTTTTTTAATCGATACCACGTATGCGTAATACATGTTTCGTGGTATGGTTCCTTGCACTTTATAGTATTAACGTGGTTTATTGCGTAAGAAACGGCAAACGATTCGAGTGTAGTCACAATTGGAACTTATATTAGATTTAAATTTCTTATAAAATTTAAAAATAGTGTATATATTTTTTCGAGAATAACCTTTTTTTTCCAAACTCTTTCGTCATATTTTTTGTTATTATTATTATTTACATAAATCATTCTCATCGCAATTTATTAAAAACAAATATTTTTATCGATAAAATCAAGTTCATCTATAAGTAAGTGTTTTTTAAATCTCTATAACAGCTTGACCAGAACTTTGGCAAATGAAGCGAAGTCCGTATTGGAATGTACAGAGTAGAATTCACAGAGCCAAACTCAATTATATATATATATATAATTTAACAAATATAATATTTACACACACATATAGACTCGTTATAAAATATATAATATTTTTCTATTAAATTTTTATATACATGTAATATATATTTTTTTCTATTTATAAATTATACATAAATACTAAAATGCTAGGAATTCAATAACAAAAGTCGTAAAATAACTTCAATAAATAAATAATAAGA
This sequence comes from Danaus plexippus, assembly GCF_018135715.1. NCBI lineage: Eukaryota > Metazoa > Arthropoda > Insecta > Lepidoptera > Nymphalidae > Danaus > Danaus plexippus. The sequence goes on from NW_026869857.1 coordinate 1,223,676, forward strand.
ATCCTCTGTGGGTTATACAACTGTGTATAGTGCATACAAAGGAAAAGGTAAGGGCTCGTTAAGGCGATCTAAGTAACTTTGTCAGCTACATGTAATCCACTCTCAAATAAAACACTGACGTACTCGCTAAGGGTCAAAGTTATTTCTTTTACGTTGTTTTTGAGTCTGACCACAGAATTTGAGAGATCCTGAGAATGTTTTAAGGCGTTAAAAATATAAGGATGTCCGATAGAGTCACTAAAATGTTTGGTTAGGATTTGCACTGAGACTTCACCATATTCGCGGTACACACTAGACAGATAGCTTTCTGTAAATTTAAATAAGAAACAACATATATGGAGTTTTTTTGATTATTCGATAGAAAAAACTTAAGTTTTGTAATCAATTTCTAAAACGATATTCAGCAAACACTTTCAATTCATTCGTTGCTTATGTAATGGCGATTGTCTTGTTGACCGCATTGTATTTTATGAATTTTGTATTACACACCTTTTAAATGTCGTTGGATTAAATTTAACAGAAAAAGTCCACGTAAACTATTCGTTGTTACTTAATTTTTGTTATAAAATACTGTAAATTCAACAAAAACACAGAACAATGGCCAATTCGTTTCTGCGTGTAATGCAAAAAAAAAGTATTAGTAGTTCATAAGAATTTCGGTCACTTCCCGCCGTTTATGACGCGCGACAGACTGTTCACGTGTAAATTTTATCATCCACAAATTAAATATAATTTTTAATATTTCTTAGAATATATTATTAATTCAATTATTATTTGCTTGTAAGATTTTTTTCAATCTTTTATATATTATCAGATATACGATATTATATTTGGTATTAAATATTATTAGTTAAACTCCTGTAGAATTATTTCCGCAAAAAGCGATAACAGACGAATAATGTGTGCTATTTTGACAGGCGCTTAATGTTTGCCACTAATGGAGGATATCCTTTTTTTTCTATCAATCTATATAAAGAAGAATAAATTATAACCTCGGTTTTCAGCTTAACCACTTTATGGTGGCTATAGAATGGGATTTTATCACTGTATTTTATAGAACTTTTATCGCATATTTTGTCAGCGTTTTATTTTAATTCGTCCGAGGATTTATTACTTTACGAATTACTTTCGTTTATTGGTGCATCTTAAGTGGACGGAGCAGTAAAAATTTATGTTCCGTACATTCTATTGGGTTGTCAGTGTTGCAATGTACATTAATCTACAAATAACAATAAATTCAACCATTTTTATAATATGTTGTGACAACATTGAAACTCAGCTCGCTTTTATAAAATAAATCCCTATTTAGGTTGCGATATTGTAACAATGCTTGTGTTTAAATATTTTTTTATTCGTATATGTCGTTATATGTTGGTTTTATAATAATATATTATATTTTTCAGATTCCGCGCATGTCTGAAGTTAGCCGATACCTCTGTATCCAATATGGTTGGGAAATTATTTTTTAATATTGTGCAAACCAAATGTTTTATTTTAAAACCGATGAAGGTGTGCACGGAGAGGTCGTGGTGGGGGAAATGTCTTCGTCACGGTTCCATGAAGCAGGCGTTTCTAAGAGACAATCTACCATACTGAATATTATTTTAAACATATCAAAGACAATTTTTTTTTTTTTTCTTAATCGTTCCCGTCAAAAGTTTTGTAAATGTATTCAGTTAAAAGAAATATTTATTACAAATACGGATAATGTTTTCGTTTTATAAGCCTATATTTATTAAACTATTAATCTAAAAACGAATAGAATAATATCATTATATATATCGTATATTCTCTAAACATTTTTGTTTAAACCTATACGATCAGGAATCATTTTATCAAAATTATTTAAAAATAAATTTCAAATTATAATAACATTTCATTATCCACTGCCAGTATATTTTTTTATTGTAAATAATGTAAGTAAAAATATATTAATTATTTATTAAGGATTAATTTATTAATATTGTAAATATCTGTATTGTATGTGGCTTAAATACTTTTATGTCAAAATAGAACTTCGCCTTAAATTATGGGTTTAGTTTTGACAGTTGAAAATGTCGCGGGATTTTGTTTATTTGGCACTTTTTTCGTTATAAATATGCATCCTTACCATGGGTAAAAATCGTCGAACTACACACGGACAGTTTCAAAGTTATTAGTAGTTTCGATAATATTCTGCTATTTAGTGTGACATGACCGTGGAAACTTGTGACAAGGCGTTATAAACTTTTTAACGTATGATCTTAAATCGAAACGATTTCGCTTAACGAATCAAATAAACAATTGAAGTTTCAGTTAGCGTAAGTGATAACTTATAACGTTATTTCTGTTTTGATTTTATATGTGAACGTTCGTTATACCAGATACTAGTTTTAAACGAGAAAAACGCCAATATAGAAACTTGAATTCTTGTTTAAAATCGTGGAAATTTATATATATATGAAGTAGATATGTGAGCTTAAGTGATTCATATCGAGAACGAAGTAAGGAACAGCAGGATATTGCTGAATTAAACATAGAAATGTTGTATTAAAAAAAACTTTTACTAATTAATAATATTGTGACATACATCAACATTGTTAAAAAAATTCGACTATTTAAATAGAAATTATCTGAATTAAATACATTCTCGGTAGACGAAATAGCGTGACATAGTGTTACTTCTGCTACTTAATAATAGATGGCGTTGTTAGCAGTAGTGTCTGTTCACGTTAAAATTAAAATTAATGAAACTAAAAGCAATGATAATTGTAAGTTAGTCACTTTAAAACATTATTGAAAATCTAACTATTTAAGAGAATAGAAGTAGTATAAGAAAAAAAATACTTTATTAATATGTAGTGACCTTACTGAGCGTGAAATAGTTAGATAAACCCTATTTATGTATATTATTTTCACTCGGCAATGTAATTTTGTTTAGTTCATATCAGTAAGCACGGGAATAATTTTAAACTAAGCAAGATAATGTATATTTTTCATTCGAGATCATTTAAAAACAGTATTACAAGGTCCTAGCTATTTCAATATATATATTTTTTACCAAGTTCCCTGATATATACATTATTTATTGATTAAAAGATATGTGAGTAAAAATAATTTAGGCTTAGCTAGATTTTTAACTCGAAGTTCCTGTATTGACAATATTCGTTTAGAATGTATTTAGAATAGAATTAAATTTTCAGCAGATTATAAAAATTAATGTTCTGAACCATATATATATATATTATCTGTGGTCCGATTGTTATAAGGAGGAAGTTATGGCCAGATTCATAAAATTTTTCATTTTGTTAATAAAATCATTTTAAATCAAGTATATTTTTTTTTTGTTTTGTTTTAATATAATAAAATTTTATTATTCACAAGCAACATATTACATAATTCGTGTGATAGAATACGGTCTTGTGGAAAATAAAAAGTTATATGACACTCGGTTAATTTTTAAGTTGTATTGTCATTTCTAGGTCAAGTCCGGCCTAACTTTGTGTGTTTGGTTTTGTCCGTTCATAAAGATGGTAACGCCGACCGGATATTATATACTGATTATAAATATTGTGTGTCGTGAAGAATGTGAAATAAAATATATAGATAAAAATTACTTTCTTTCACTTAAAAAACCTCCCGTTGATATTATTTTGAAGATATTTAATTATTATACGCAAATAATATTAGTCATTATCCTGTCAGAGCCCGCTGCCGAGAAAAGGCCTTCTCACATGGAGAAGGTTAGCGCACTAATCACCATGCTCGCTCAGAACGGGTTGGTGATTGCAAACTTATAATTTGAAATTTTCAGCACCAGTGTGTTCAGTGGCGTCTAAATACTCTTAAAAAAATACATATGACTCGGAAAAAATCACATTGGTGTTGGCCAAGTTTTGAACCACCTCACGCATGAGGCGAGCCTCGACCTCCAGGCCACCGCTACTTATAATAATGATATTAATACTTTGATTTACTGACCTAAATTCCTAAAAATAATTGTTGAGCAAATTCAAGGTTTTCAAATAAAACATAAGTACAGTATGTAAAATCAGTCGTTAAATAACAATTCAGTAGGACTGGCATGTAATAAAATAAGTCGTTGAATAAAAAAAAAATATTTACTTTGGAATAGACATTTTAAATGATAGTTTTAATTTTCTCCGACAGCGCCATCTGTTGTTGAGGGGAGTTATTAGGTTAAGACCATAAACTATAGAGCAAGACTGACCTGTCAAAGTTGAGAGAAATAAAACGAGGAGGCTATAAAATTTTAATCTGGCAGAATGTACTGTGCAGGTCTTTGCACGGATGAAGGCCATGTTAGAAAAAAAAATTAACCCTATTTATTACATATTTAATTGCCGTCCTTTCTGTAGTCCTGTAAGGAACGCTTTCGCGCCAAAAAACAATGTCTTTATAATTTTTTCTTAAAAGTGCATAAATGTCTTGTTATGCTTCTGTTTCATTGTTAAGTTGATAAAAAATAAAAATCAAGTGATACAAGTGTCGTAATAAATAAATTTCAAATATCACAACAATCACCATTAGAAAGTCACTTCGCCTAGAGTAAAATCACTGTAGTGAGTCACGAATCATTTTTTTAAATATGTCCAAGCACATATATACTTGGACTGGATGATTAATATATTTGTGTCGTGTAACATTTTATTTGAAGAAAATATCTATATCCGATAATTTTGAGCTCAATTTAAATACATTATATAAAATTGAGTGTTCGGTGTCAGTGTGTGAAAAAACATAGGAGAGACAGTGACGTACGTATGGCCTGTCTTGAGCTTATATTATAGAATGATGCGTATTAGTACAGTTTAAAATCATGTAATGTAAACTCAAAAAATAATATTATTGTTAGATAAGACTCATTAAAACGAAAGTAATAAGTTAATTGAAAAATAAGGAAGTCAATAAAATGGATAAGTAAAAAAAAAACGTTTTTAATTTCAAGCATTTCTATATATATATTGTACTCATTTCATAATAAAACAGTTATATAGGACCTTATACTTGACGATTGATAACTTTAAAGTAATTTTTAACGTAGTATTCTTTACCCGGCAGGAACTAACTCGACATTTTATTATGACAATAACAATGAGTTACAAGACATTCGAGTCATTGAGTATCTCGACTTAGAGGTTTTTTTCTAAGAATTTTGTACTCGTTGTTGTATGTTTGTGAGTACAGTTTCAAGTTACAGACGTAATGAACACGATTTTATTAAAAAAATTAACAATACCTTTAAAATAAAAATGATATTGTCTGTTTTTTTTTTTGCTTAAGACAATTTTGTTGTATTTAATGTTAAACGGGCTGAAAACTTGGTCACCGGCGTGGAGACGGTTTTTTCTATGAAGTTCCTGAGAGTATACGTAGTTCTCGCCTCTTACCGAAACCCGCAGAGCTTCTGTATTGCTCATTGCAACTCAATACAAACAGCGCCATCTAGTGAAAACATGTATAACTACCTACCTACGTATTGTTACTACTAATCTGTGCTATTAACTCTATCGGGTCTGGTGGTTTCCGAACCACATACTTTATGCTGTATAATTTTTTTCACGCCCTCTATCAACAATGTGGTGAACTATGTTCTTCAAGTTGTCGCTGTTGTTGTTGACATAATCTGACGTAAATGCGGCGTCAGTCAGTTTATTAATATATTTTAAGGGGTTTTATATGGCGTTTTTCACAACGGAAATTTAGAAAAATTCATTTAAAAAAATTAACATAAGAATGTTTTTTTATATTATAATTTCTGTATTATTCTATTACTAGAATATTGGTTTTGTTGATTTTTTGGTATAAATAATGGTTTCCGTTATAAGTTATTTTTATATAACGTTACTATAAGGTGGTTAGTTTATTGGTAGGTCTGTTTTATACCTTTCGTTTACTTATATCCAGAATGCCGCGTGTTATGAATGAAAACGAAATTCAAGACTTATTTATAGATATTAATTCAGACAGTAAAAGTGTCTGTAGGCTGGAACCAGATGACGAATACAACGATGAACCGGAAACTGAGATGCGCCCTAGATCCAACTCCTCTTCTAGTACAGGAGTACAGTAAAACAATAGCAACTAAGACGTGGCAAACGAAATCCACAAACAAACCAAGACACAGCCTATAAAGTAAATTTAAAAAACCAAACTCCCCCAAGCCGACTGGTTTGACCGCGGAAGAGGTTTACAGTGACGATCTGGTTTATACTAGCGATCATTGCCAGCTTACACTTTAGTCTCGGGCAGTGAGCAGTCGGCTTCCGGGCGAAAGATGAAGATGAGAGTGACATCCATACCTTGTGCAAATGCGGCTGGAACGCGTAAACTTCAATTGCTGGTTGTCGGAAAATCAAAAAACAGGCGGGCGTTTAAATCAACACGTCTTGCTGTTTGTTAAAGTGCACAGAAACATGGGTTGGGAAAGAATTCTTTCCCGCGGTCCGCCGTCTTCTTTTGTCTGTTAATTTGCCTCTTCAGGCACTGTTATTGTTGGATACTTGTCCTGGGTATCCATCAGCAGACGAACTTGTCTCTGAAGATAGCCACATTTTCGCAATGTTCCTGCCACCCAACACCACGGCGTGTATACGACCAATGGATCAGAACGTTATACAAAATATGGAGCTAAATGTTCTGAAAACTTGATGAACTCATTAAAATCGATAGCTTTTTAAATTGTTAGGCCAATGTTCAGGCGTCGCTAATTAACAAATCATTTAAAAATTTGCACCCTGAATTTCTCACTGGTAATGACGAACCAGAAGGTGAAGTTCCTTTAGCCCAACTTATTGACAGGTTGAGGGGACACAATGATCCTCAAATAAGTGGGCCAGCAGCTCAGGAATGGACTGCTGGTGGTGCCGAAAGCGAGTTACAAGAATATCATATTCAAATTCAGGTTTGCCTCGTTTATCTAGATGGCATAATAGTTTTTAGAACATCATTGCAAGAGCACGTAATTCAGCCTTGAGAGGATATTTAAAAAATTAAGAGAATCCAATTTCAAAATCCAGATGGATAAATCTGAGTTTTTGAATTTCTAGGTCACATAATAGGTGGAGGTGGTTATAAAACCAAATCCTAACACAATCAAGGCTATTCAAAATTATACCCTCCCCAAAAATACAACCGAAATCAAACGTTTTCTCGAATTACTAGGATATTACAGAACGTTCATACCTATCTTTTGCACGTGTGACTGAGCCTCTAACAAATTGTCTTAAAAAGGGAAACAAAATAACCCTAGATCAAAATTACAAAAATTGTTTCGAGCACTGTAAAACTCTTCTAACAAATGATCTGATCCTACAATATCCTGATTTTAGTAAAGACTTTATACTGACAACAGATGCGTCTAACGTAGCCATAGGCGTTCTATCTCAGGGTATCTCAGGGTATATAGGGACAGACAAACCCGTAGCATATGCATTCCGTACACTTAATGACAGTGAGACTAACTATAGTACTATTGAAAAGGTGTTTTTAGCCATAGTAGTTTACACCATATTTATTTGGGCGAAAGTTTAAAATCATCACTGATCACAGGCCCTTACAGTGCGTTATTAACCTGAAGGAACCTAGTACTCGTTTGACCAGGTCACGTCTCGAGCTTAGCGAATATGATTTTTCAGTTACAGACAAACAAGGAAAATATAATCCCAATGTAGATGCCCTTACCCGGATTGAACTTAATAACGAGGAACTTTCATCTATCATTGTGAATCCGTCTACTTCAGATGACTCCAGAACTTTAACGGCCCCAGATGTTGATGAAAATTCATCAACTGCTAGAACGCATACTAGTGCTGAAAGTCCCATACTAGAAATACCTATATCCGATGACCCATTAAACGAGTTCACAAAACAATTAGTTTTCAATATAGTTGGAGATATCAAGGGTAGACTAAGTGTAAAAAAACCTTTCGATGCTTATACTAGAATGAACATACAGGTTTCACAATCAAACTTAGAGGATGTTGTAAATGCATAAAAGAGCATGTCCTTCCAAAAATTAACACTGACTTACTCATAAATCCAGCGTTGGCTATGTACCAAGTAATACCTATTCTTCAAAATATCTTCAAAAATTCTGCTATGCGATTATTTGTAGCAAAAGGGGAAGTAGAAAATGTAAGAGAATATCTCCGGCAACAAGACATCATTCATAAATACCGCAAAGGAAAAACTAATCATCGAGGCATCAGTGAATGCTACCTTTCTCTCTCACACAGATATTTTTGGCCTAAGATGAAGGAGCATATATCAAAATTTATAAACGAATGCATTATATGTGGTCAAGCAAAATATGACCGCAACCCTATCAGGCAGCAGTTTAAAGTTTTCACACCTGCCACAAGGCCATTTGAATTAGTACATTAAGATCTCTGGACTATACAAAGTGAACAATTCTTAACTATTGTAGATGCATTTTCAAAATTTGGTCAGTCTATCATTTGGGAGATGGACTGCAGTTAGCGGCTTACAGGGTTTTCTCAACTTCTGCACTAACCACGGCGTACCGATTACTATTATAACAGATAATGGAACTGAATTTATTAATCAGCTTATGGCAGAATTTGTTAAATTTCATAAAATTCGTCATCAAAGGGTTGCTCCACATACACGGAATGAAAATGGAATTGTGGAAAGATTCCATTCTACTATACTAGAACATTTACGTATTCTTAAATTGAGCCAAAAATCAGATTCAGTAATTAATATTACGCCTAACGCGATTTTAGCTTATAGCAGTTTTACTGAGTGTAAACCTCTAGATCTTGCTCAGGTCATTTCGATCCTCGTGATCCTTTTAATATAGCCTTTCCGAACACTTGTTACAATAATACATGAGTGATCATAAAACTAAAATGACTATAGTATATCATACTCCTTAGTTTTTGATATAGGTAACGAACGGACTAATATAATGGCAGGAAAAAATAACGATCGCGAGCCTGAAGTTACACATTCACATAAATAATCTGCTTTCATCAAAAACTCAGTTGCCTCTCGTCAAAAGTTATCTCCGCGTTACACAGTGACGAGGTGACAGCGAACGAAAACAAGGTCTTATTTCCAAGTCAACATTAAAAAGAGTACCTAAAAGTGCACAATTCTTACAGTAAACTCCTGGTACTTCATCTCTTCCTCATACCAGCCCTAATGCAAGAAATAAAACTTGAGAGTTTGGAAAATAGACCCGGAATTAACATTCCATTTAAACAAGGTTTAGCTAAGATTATATGTCACTACTATTCTTTCATAGAGCACATAGACCTTCATGAGCTACGCGGTACAATCGTGTCTGTAAAAAACCAGATAGATAGCTTTAGCCCTCAATTACATAACGTAACCAACTCATTATATCAACCTCACATGAATTACTTGAAAAATAAGATTTAAAATGTTTTAAATCAATTAAAAGTCTTTTGAGACAGATCGTGCAAAGAGAGGCCTCATAGATGGACTCGGGTCAGTGATTAAAAATATAACAGGAAATCTCCATTATACGGATGCTCAGCATTAAAATGAAGCCAAGATCCCTTAAAAATAATAGTTACCTATATGGTAGGCAATAGGTGTCAGATTTAGATATCAGGGACTACTTTGACAAAATTAACATAGGTTCTAACTACGTAGGAAATAAAATAGTAATAGTTTATAAAATTCCTATATTTTTGCCTTATAAATATGAAATGAATGTAGGTATAAACTACCAATTATACCTAACCTTAATCAAGAAGTCCTTATTCCGCCATTCCCTTACCTAACCTTGTATGAGAAAGATTTCATGTACATAGAGGCAGGGTGCCCTAAGTGCAGTAAATGGTATCTTTGCGAGGACAACCGCCATCTTCAAAGCCAGGAATCCAAAGACTGTATCCAGCACCTCATCTTAACTCAGCAACGTGCGTAGTCGTGCAACCCTATCACAGTATCATTGAAAAAGGCAGCCTGAGAGAAATTTGACGATCTACACTACAGCATCAGTTCCCTAGCTCCAACTAAAACTAATTTATCCCGTGGACAAGATTCGTGTTTCACACTATACGGCAGCTACCTCGTTACAATTCCTCAAGCATGTTATAGTGAAACATCGCAATTTTCAGTAACGAACGCCAATAACCGGCTACAAGGACAAGCGTTGAGAATAATGGACTTGCCCAGCTACAACGTCTTTCCAGCCTCAGCACCCAAAATCAAGCTGAACTCTATCAATTTGAAGCACCTACATGAAATAGACACAAAGGTCGGCTTACAACCTTTGCTGACACACTAACCGCCGCTCTGTTACGTCGCAAGTTTTTCTACAAGCGAATATTATATTGCGGAGAAAACCCTGAAGACAACCAGATGGAATTGCAAGCAGTCTACACCATCCCAACACCAACCAGAAGGGTCTATCTCAATCAACCCCCAGCTCAATTCACAACTAACGTTGCCCATGCTCGCTGATCTTCAGGAGGGAGGTGTCACGCGACGGTGTCATAGTGATAGTAAAATTAAATATTAAGAGAATTACGGTGTAATCGCAGGTCGCGCTAAGCTTCTAAGTAAACTTTTTCATTCTACACGGGTCTGACTCAGCAGTTCCGTGTTAACAGACTTAGAATATTGTGTCACTATTCGGTCGTACGATATAGTCGAACTAATTAAATGTAATTTAGATATAAAATAATATTAAGTCATTTAAATTTTGGTTTCATTGCATCTTCGGCCATCTGGAGGACTTCGAGCTGCGAGCCCTTTGCTCTCCTACAATAAGACCTTTAATATATAAACGGTATGTAGATGAAAATGAAATATATGCTTTTCTGAACCCCCTTAATTCTATCAATAGCAAGATTCAGTTTACTATAGAATTAGAGGCAAATAATTCTTTAGCTTTCCTTGATATACTTGTCATTAGAAATCCTCACAATACTTTGGGACATACTGTTTATAGGAAACCCACACATACTGATAGGTATCTCAATGGTAACTCACACCAACACCCTATCCAGTTAGCTACCGTTGGCAAATCTTTGTTACAGAGAGCCCAACACCTTTGTGATGCTGACCACCTAGAGGCCGAGCTGCAGCATGTAAAACATGCTCTCATCACCAACAACCTGCCCGTGCCTCGCCAGCATCGCAAGAACCACTTGAAGCCACCCACAGTTGAGAGACAACCTGCGATACTAACACATGTGAACGGAGTTACTGACAGAATAGGTAACAGAGATCTTTAGAGCTTCCAAATGTAGTTATGTTCAGGCTGAAGATAATTCTGAAGAAACCGCTAACTCTACAGAAGATCCTATTCGTTTGTTTACAAAAGAAGAAATAGAAAAAGTAGAAAAAAGTACGTTATCATGAGTTTAAGAAAAGAATTCAGTTAACAAAAATCACAAAACCCCAAAAAAAAAAACTATGAGGAAATTATGAATGGAAATATCTAGACTAAAAGCAGTACTCTACAACAATAATGATTTGCCAAATAACAGTAATGTCGGTAATAATCAGAAAATAACTATACAAAAATTACATAGAAAAGTGTTTTCTGGTGCTGCTGATTCTCAGATGAGTTCTAGAAATAAGACTAAATTAAGTTTTCTTCGCCAAGAAGTGATAGAATCCATTAAAAAATTTTACACTAGTGACCATGTTAGTACTATTTCTGCTGGCAAGAAAGAATGTATAACAAGAAAAAAGGTAAGGATGCAGAAACGCTATCTAACAGCTTCATCAAAAGTTTTACATCAGAAATTACTTAAAGAGACAAATGTTAAGGTTAGTTATTCGTTTTTTTACAAAACATCGTCCGTTTTGGGTACTTTTTCCAAAAGCTTCAGACAGACAGACTTGTTAATGTGCCCAACATACAAATATAGAATTATTAATCCAATCTTTATACAACTCGTCTATAATTGCAGAGAATAATTCTCACGAGTTAATGAAACAATTATGTGATCCAAGGCTCTCAAAGGGTTTACTTAGAGAGTGCACTGAATGTAAGGATAAAACAATTTTATATAAACAATTTTCCAATGACTCCGAAATCGTTTCTTTTAAGTGGATTAAAAGAACCAAAGAGATAATAACCAAGAAAATAAATAAAAAGAATCAGGTGGTGTTACCATTAAAGAAAAAATAATTACAAAACCACTAATAGCAATACAGGAATTAGAAATGTTAATAGATCCTTTCCTTAATATCCATAATATTGAAGCTCAATATACTGCCATAAAGAACTTGAAGGAAAATTTAACGCTATCCGAAGCTGTCATCCGCGTGGATTTTTCGGAAAAATATGCATTAAAGTATGCTGAGGAAATCCAATCACTCCACTTTGGAGGTAGCAGGCAACAAACTAGCCTCCACACCTCAGTCATTTACACACAACATTTTTCTGTGGGTGCAATTCAGCCAGTTTCAGTATGCACCGTTAGTAGGTGCATCAGGCATGACGTGGCAGCTATTTGGGCGCACCTGATCCCGCTGATACAACGAGCCCTAGACATAAATCCTTTCATCACAACAATACATTTCTTGACCGATTCACCAGTATCTCAATACAGGAACAAATATATGTTCTATGTTATAACCCAGATCCGAAATGATTTTGACTTTATTTCTAGAATAACCTGGAATTATACAGAGGCAGGGCATGGAAAGGGCGCCCCTGATGGTGTTGGAGCTGTCTTAAAGAGAACTGCTGATAAAATGGTTAGTAACGGACGAGATATTGGAAACTTTAATCAATTTTGCGAGGTATTAAAGGAAAATATACAAAACATTATTGTGATAACTGTACCCAAAGACTCCATTATACGGAGAGAAAATCTTCTTCCGAAAAATCTCAAAGCTTTCAGAGGAACTCTTTCCGTGCACCAAGTCCTCTGGAATTCCTTCTCGACCAAGCTTACTTTGAGAAAAGTAAGCTGTTTTCTTTGTGATGCCGATGAGCGTTGCATACATGGCAAACACCTTGGGTTTTATTACAGTGTCCAGAACACCTGTTCCAAAAATAATGATACTGAATCAGAAAATGTAACGATGTTAGCCGCAACTGCAGCCACTCGTAAAAAAAATTTTGACAAAAATAAAAAAAATGTTGTATTAAAAGACATTAAATTAACATTGATATCATTTAAATCCACACGCCATTCACCGCAATACACTTTTTAAAATTTTGTGGTTTATCTCTCAAATGCGATGTTTTTCTCATTGGCTAAATATACAAAACGATTACACCCGCTAAGGTACATATCCGTTATTTATTTGTTTAGTAATAAAAGTGTAAGTACACAAAAACGCATCATATTAATTCTAAAAATGAAAATTCACCCGCCAGTGATGAAACGGTTTCAGGAATGTCTTTCGAGTATATGCAAAATTTACCTTTGCCTACTCTGCCTGTTCAAGATTTTTTTTAGTATAGACAACTCTGGGTATACGAATTCTGTATACATAACATGAAGACTGGCAAAGGAACATTTTATTCTTATCACGAAGGACAAGCTTTGAAAGGTCCAAGCGAAGTGTCGAGTTTCTTGGATGATTGTATCAATAAATATGTTCCGGATTCGATAAAAGATCTTCATCTTTTTTGTGACGGCTGCCCAGGACAGAACAGAAATAATACGGTTATAAGATTTTTAATGTCCTTGTCGGCACAAAAAAAAATGATGATGCATATATATTTTCCCGTCCGAGGCCGTTCATTTAATGACTGCGACAGAAATTATTCTGTTGTCAAAAGGAAAATAAGACGGGAAGATCGGGTGTTCAGTCATGAACAACAAATTGATCTGATTATAAAATCAAGCAATATCGCGAAATTTAACGTGGAAAAAGTCAGTACAGAAGACATTAAAGATTTTAAGAAATGGGCTCAAACAAATTTTAAAGCTAAACCTATATATATCATTGAGAAGTTACGGAAAAGCTTTACCGAAAAATCAAAAAGTTACTTTTCAAGTATCGACTTATTATGAATTTGTTTTTGACCCAAGTAAACCTGGTGAAGTAATCGCAAAAAACTATATAGATAGTGACATTTACCAAGAAGTTTACATTCTTTGAAAAGTAAAAGGTACTTGTAGTAGCTTACCTAGCCAAGTTAATTTAGCTCACAGTGGCAAAGTACCTATAAATCATTTAAAAATTGCTGACATTTCAAAGGTGAGACAATACGTACCGGCAGAATTTTTAGAATTTTATGATGAAATTCTACAAAGGCCAACTACTACCGAAAGAGAGCCTGCAGAAGAAGATTTTTAATAAAAAATCATTAATAATTAACATCAAAATATAACTCAATACTCACTTTTAAAATTAATGCACCAGTTTGAAAACAACCATTTTTTTTCAATTCCTAAAAATTTTAAATTTTCAGAGATGTGCCCTTTTCGAAATTGCATATTCATTCACAAACCACATAAAAAAGTGAGCCAATTCTTGAGACCAACAAAGAGTACCCTTCTTTGGAACAAGCGGGTGTATACAAACTTGATTGTTACTGTGGCTCGTCATATATTGTGCAGACAAAGAGGAGCATCGGTACAAGGGTTAAAGAACACATTTCAGACATCAAAAATAGGCGCGCGTCGAAGTCAGCAGTGTGTGAACACACAACGGACAAACCAGGCCACTACATTCGGTTTGATAAACCACAAAACTTCCCTCGGGAAAACAAGTATACACCGAGGTTAATACACGAGGCTATTGAAATTAAAAAAACATCCCAATTTCAACAGAATAGGTGGCTGGAATCTCTCAAACAACACCCCTTCTTAAAAATATAAAATCCCATATCCGTGACCACACCGCAAGACCTTGGGACACCGTAAGCGCATTCTGCCGGCATCCAAAGCGGTACGCCAGAAAATTCAGAAATCGATGGCGGTAGATGATAAATAACAGGACCAACTGACAGACATTCACATCTCGTCTGCCCGTGATCACGGTTGCTGAAAAGTAACCGAAACGTCGGGAGTATGTAGTTTTATACAAAGATAAAGCACGCGTAGTATATCCGAAAATATTCGGTTCATTTAAATGAATAAAACTCGCGAAAATCTTAGATCTCATTATGTGAACAGGTACGGACTGGAAATCGCAAACAGAATACGCCGGTTGGAGTACCTCAAGACGAAGAAAGCTAAATTATTACCATCCTTGAATTTCCTCAAGAGATGCTGGGATCACGACATCATACCAACATGTGTCAAAATATCACCTAAAAAAGACATCAAACATAGCGGCAGGATACTCCATCAGGCAAGTAAACGGTTAATTTGTCATCTTATTAGACAACATCGGTCGGATGCACGGGTGTTAGATTTTCAAATTGATGTTCTGAGTTACGAAATACAAAAATGTTTGTCAAAGACAGATTGGCAAAAATGTTTTGATATTATTAATAAACGTGAACAATCCACGTATAATCAATCAAAAAATAATAAAATTATTAAATTTAAAAAATTAACGGACTAAATTAAAAGTAGTAATAGTAATGGCAATAATTATAATATTAATTTAAGTCGGGCAACACAGACATCGGTAACTGTCGTCAATCTATCAAAGCAAACCTTAGGTACACAAACGATTGAGATCCGTAAAAAAGGATTGAAGCTTGCACCAGTGCCATCAAAATTACCGTTCGAAGACATTATCTGTAACGTTGAGGAATGTCTTCATAGGAATCATGTCACGAAAGAGGAGTCTGAAGCAATCCGGCAGGATGTTTCGTATGTTCTGCGCCGGAGCAAATTGCCTCGACAAAACATCTCTCGTCAAGAATCAGTTGCACTCAAACACCTTCGCAACAATGAAGACTTGACTGTCCTCCGTGCAGATAAAGGGAACGCGACCGTAATAATGGATACGAGTGATTATGATGATAAAATAATCGAAATACTTTCGGATAATTCTATTTATAAAAAAGTTAACAAAGACCCGACAAGTAAAGTTTTAATAAATAAATACAGTTCAAAACTTAATCTAGATATAAAATCACTCGTACCATCGTGTGCAAAACCTCCAAAATTGTATGGGTTACCTAAAATCCATAAACAAGATGTTCCATTACGCCCAATAGTAAGCCAGATTGACTCACCAACTTATAAACTGGCTAAATTTCTTTCAAAGATATTATCACCACTCCGGGGCCACAAAGTCATTTGTTAAGGATTCCTACCAGTTTGTCAAAGATATAAAACACCTAAAATTGAGTAACAATGTCAGTGTGGTCAGTTTCGATGTAGTCATTATTCACTAGTATACCTGTTCTTGACTGCATTGAGATTGTAAGAGGTAAGTTAAAGGATAAAAATATGCCCATAGAATATACAGAGCTATTAACCCTTAACTTGGTAAGGTACATTAGACTGTACATACATTTCAAAAAAAATTTACTGGTTAAATAATAATACTTTTTTGTTTTGTTTTTATTAAAAATATTACTAAATAATTTAGAATTAGTAGAAAAATATTTTCGTTGTTGCAACACTGAACAACACATGTCAAATTCAAAATGGCTTCGAAACAACAAAGTGTTGGCGGGACCCGGGTAAGTTTTTGCGTTATAAATTACTTTTTAGCTCAAAAACTAATAAAAAATGGTGTGTTATTTGATCTAAAAACTATGTATTACTCAAAAAGTGGTTTTATGCGTTACTGTGTCAATTTTTATGGCCGATTTTGGTTGAAACAAATGTATGTACACTGCACTGCACGTTGCCAATAACGCACTAAAATACTAAAAATGAACTATGGTAACCACGCTGTACATTGCTAAGTTTACACAGTTTTTGTTTTTCAACGAATCGGCAGTTTTTGTTTATTTATTTTTTTACCTTCTCATAAAAACTGTCTGCTTTGAACTTTTTTTTTCTTTTTCCGCCTGCAGAACTTACAACTAACTCCCGCCCATAAGATCTTGGCTTTGGTACCCGCTCAAAACGCATGCTCTGACGATAGTTCCACATCTGATGAGGAAGCAAATGCTTATATACCGCCTTCACCAGATACCTCTGATCCACCTTCAATAGCATCATCACTAGAAGCCCTTAATTTGCTTGATACTTCAACTGACTCCAAAAACGAACAGCATGATATACCCATTACTTTACCACTCACACCAACATTTGATGAAGTTTTTCCATCGCCGAATACAAGTAACTACAATGTTATACCCACATTGAACTCCATCCAATCTTTGCCATCTCCTTCTGTTGAACTATCATCTCCCCAGCCTAGCACCAGCGGACAGCAGTTACTACTTACCAGGTCCAAGCGTAAAAAGACAACAAAGACTGTAGTGACCAAAAAGTAAAGGTTCAGAAATTCGCCCTAAATTATCAATGGTTAAAAGCAGTATTTCGTCACAATGTATCTCTTGAAGAAAACTTATACAATCTCCATCAAACACAAATAGAGACAGTACTGGATTATTTTTATTTCTTTTTTTCTCCTGACTTAATTACTGACATTGTTTATAATACAAATTTATATGCAGTTGAACAACTAGGTCGATCTATTCAGCTGACAGAAGATGAGATTAAAAGCTTCCTGGCCATTCAAATCATGATGGGTATAGTACAGATGCCAGCTTATACTGACTATTGGGCAAGAAAAACAAGATACCCTCTCATTGCTGATCTTATGCCTCTCAAAAAGTATCAACAAATACGTCGATATATTCATTTTGTTGATAATACTTTGCAAGATTCAGACCGTTATTTCAAGATTCGCCCCCTAATGGAGAAAATACGCAAAAATTTTCTGAAAATTGAAGAAGAAGGAAAATATTCCATTGACGAGATGATGATACCTTATAAAGGTCGTAAAGCAGGTAAACGAAAGCAGTACATAAAAATGAAACCTAAGAAATGGGGGTTTAAGAATTTTGTCCGTGCGGGTGTTTCGGGTATCATCTACGATTTTATTCTGTATGGTGGCGACGATACCTTTCGTGGACTGACTTTTTCAGAGAAAGAAGCTACAATTGGTTTAGGAGGTATGGTAGTGCTTGCAATGTGTCAAACTATAAAGAAAAAGCCGGCCATTGTGTATGCTGATAACTTTTTTATGTCGCCTGAACTAACATATATTCTGCGGGAAGAATACGGGATCCTTAGTCTAGGAACAATAAGGACTAATCGTCTCAGAGGCTGTCAAGAGTTATTGCCAACTGACAAACAATTAAAAAAGAAGAAACGCGGTTCTAGCGCCCAGGTGGTTTGCAATAAGAATAAGTTGGCAGTCGTAAAGTGGAACGACAATAAAGTGGTTACACTTATTAGCACCTACATAGACTCGTACCCCTTAGAAACAATCAAACGATACGATAAGGATGAGAAAAAGAAAGTAGATGTAGAATGTCCTCAAGTGGTCAAACATTACAACAAACATATGGGAGGGGTCGATTTAGCAGATATGTTGATATCGTTATATAGAACTCCCTTCAAAAGTCACCGTTGGTACTTGGGAATATTTTCACAACTTGTTGATATGTGTATAAATAACGCTTGGCTCCTACATAGAAGAGATGGGAAGAAGACTTCATTGAAAGATTTCAGATTTGAATTGTTTGATGGGTTGTCTAAGTCTAATAGAATAGGAACAAACCAAAACGTTACAGACGATATAGGCGAGAATCTGAAAATCCATAAACCAGTCTCAGTCCGACCAACTGATAGCGTCAGATTTGATAACACAGGTCATCTTCCAGAAGCAGGTAATGAAACAATGCGTTGCAAATATTGTAAGAGTGGAAGAACATCTGTCTACTGTATAAAATGTAACGTACATTTGTGTTTTGTTGTGGGAAAAATAAAACGTAATTGCTTTCGTAATTTTCACCTAAAATAATAAAGAATAATTTAAATATTTCCTCCTTTTTTTGAAATAAATTTATAATAACCTGAATAATGTAACTCATTATGTCCTTGGTAGTGTACACCAAAATGTACAAACAATTTATTTATAATATTTCTGTAAAATTGGCAGTGTACATTGTGATGTACTTAAGTTTTCTCGAAACCTAGGATACCTAGATTTTTATTTTTCTCAAGTTGTCCATTCATAAATTAAACAAAATTTATCAATAATTTCCTTTTTTTTCATATTTTTAGTTCTTGCCAAGTAAAGGGTTAAAAAGGGAAACAAAATAACCTTAGATCAAAATTACAAAAATTGTTTCGAGCACTGTAAAACTCTTCTAACAAATGATCTGATCCTACAATATCCTGATTTTAGTAAAGACTTTATACTGACAACAGATGCGTCTAACGTAGCCATAGGTGGCGTTCTATCTCAGGGTATATAGGGACAGACAAACCCGTAGCATATGCATTCCGTGCACTTAATGACAATGAGATTTACTATAGTACTATTGAAAAGGTGCTTTTAGCTATAGCAGTTTGGGTTACAAAGTACTTTGCACCTTATTTATTTGGGCGAAAGTTTAAAATCATCACTGATCACAGGCCCTTACAGTGCGTTATTAACCCGAGGGAACCTAATTCTCGTTTGACCAGGTCACGTCTCGAGCTTAGCGAATATGATTTTTCAGTTACATACAAACAAGGAAAATATAATCCCAATGTAGATGCCCTTACCCGGATTGAACTTAATAACGTGGAACTTTCATCTATCATTGTAAATCCGTCTACTTCAGATGACTCCAGAACTTTAACAGCCCCAGATGTTGATGAAAATTCATCAACTGCTATTAGGCATACTTGTTCTAAAAATCCCATATTAGAAATACCTATAGCCGATGACCCATTAAACGAGTTCACAAAACAAATAGTTTTCAATATAGTTGGAGATATCAAGGGTAGACCAAGTGTAAAAAAACCTTTGATGCTTATACTAGAATGAACATACAGGTTTCACAATCAAACTTAGAGGATGTTGTAAATGTATAAAAGAGCATGTCCTTCCAAAAATTAACACTGACTTCCTCATAAATCCAGCTTTGGCTATGTACCAAGTATTATTTTGAAGAATACCTATTCTTCAAAATATTTTTAAAAATTCTGCTATGCGATTATTTGTAGTAAAAGTAGAAAATGTAAGAGAATATCTCCGGCAACAAGACATCATTCATAAATACCACAATGGGAAAACTTATCATCGAGGCATCAATGAAAGCTACCTATCTCTCTCACACAGATATTTTTGGCCTAAGATGAAGGAGCATATATCAAAATTTATAAACGAATGCATTATATGTGGTCAAGCAAAATATGACCGCAACCCTATCAGGCAGCAGTTTCAAGTTTTAACACCTGCCACAAGGCCATTTGAATTAGTACATTAAGATCTCTGGACTATACAAAGTGAACAATTCTTAACTATTGTAGATGCATTTTCAAAATTTGGTCAGTCTATCATTTGGGAGATGGACTGCAGTTAGCGGTTTACAGGGTTTTCTCAACTTCTGCACTAACCATGGCGTATCGATTACTATTAGAACAGATAATGGAACTGACTTTACTAATCAGCTTATGGCAGAATTTGTTAAATTTCATAAAATTCGTCATCAAAGGGTTGCTCCACATACACGGAATGAAAATGGAATTGTGGAAAGATTCCATTCTACTATACTAAAACATTTACGTATTAATAAACTAAGCCAAGAATCAGATTCAGTAATTAATATTACGCCTAACGCGATTTTAGCTTATAGCAGTAGTGTTCATAGTTTTACGGAGTGTAAACCTCTAGATCTAGATCTAGGTGACAGCGAACGAAAACAAGGTCTTATTTCCAAGTCAAGATTAAAAAGAGTAGGTAAAAGTGCACAATTCTTACAGGAAACTCCTGGTACTTCATCTCTTCCTCATACCAGCCCTAATGCAAGAAATAAAACTTGAGAGTTTGGAAAATAGACCCGGAATTAACATTCCATTTAAACAAGGTTTAGCTAAGATTATATGTCACTACTATTCTTTCATAGAGCACATAGACCTTCATGAGCTACGCGGTACAATCGAGTCTGTAAAAAACCAGCTAGATAGCTTTAGCCCTCAATTACATAACGGAACCAACTCATTATATCAACCTCACATGAATTACTTGAAAAATAAGATTTAAAATGTTTTAAATCAATTAGAGTCTTTTGAGACAGATCGTGCAACGAGAGGCCTCATAGATGGTCTCGGGTCCGTGATTATAAATATAACAGGAAATCTCGATTATACGGATACTCAGCATTATAATGAAGCTAAGATCCCTTAAAAATGATAATTACCTATATGGTAGGCAATAGGTGTTAGATTTAGATATCAGGGACTACTTTGTGAGAATTAACATAGGTTCTTAATACGTAGGAAATAAAATAGTAATAGTTTAAAAAATCCTTATAATTTTGCCTTATACTTATGATATGTGTAAACTACCAATTATACCTAACCTTAATCAAGAAGTCCTTATTCCGCCATTCCCTTACCTAACTTTGTATGAGAAAGATTTCATGTACATAGAGGCAGGGTACCCTAAGTGCAGTAAATGGTATCTTTGCAAGGACAATCGCCATCTTCAAAGCCAGGAATCCAAAGACTGTATCCAGCAACTCATCTTAACTCAACAAAGTGCGTAGTCGTGCAACCCTATCACAGTATCAATGAAAAAGGCAGCCTACGAGAAATTCGACGATCTACACTACAGCATCAGTTCCCTAGCTCCAACTAAAACTAATTTATCCCGTGGACAAGATTCGTGTTTCACACTATACGGCAGCTACCTCGTTACAATTCCTCAAGCATGTTATAGTGAAACATCGCAATTTTCAGTAACGAACGCCAATAACCGGCTACAAGGACAAGCGTTGAGAATAATGGACTTGCCCAGCTACAACGTCACTCCAGCCTCAGCATCCAAAATCAAGCTGAACTCTATCAATTTGAAGCACCTACATGAAATAGACACAAAGGTCGGCTTACAACCTTTGCTGACACACTAGCC
Source organism: Danaus plexippus (assembly GCF_018135715.1). Classification (NCBI taxonomy): domain Eukaryota; kingdom Metazoa; phylum Arthropoda; class Insecta; order Lepidoptera; family Nymphalidae; genus Danaus; species Danaus plexippus. The sequence goes on from NW_026869857.1 coordinate 1,245,642, forward strand.
GCCGCTCTGTTACGTCGCAAGTTTTTCTACAAGCGAATATTACATGGCGGAGAAAACCCTGAAGACAACCAGATGGAATTGCAAGCAGTCTACACCATCCCAACACCAACCAGAAGGGTCGATCTCAATCAACCCCCAGCTCAATTCACAACTAACGTTGCCCATACTCGCTGATCTTCAGGATGGAGGTGTCACGCGACGGTGTCATAGTGATAGTAAAATTAAATAATAATAGAATTACGGCGTAATCGCAGGTCGCGCTAAGCTTCTAAGTAAACTTGTTCATTCTACACGGGTCTGACTCAGCAGTTCCGTCTGAACAAACTTAGAATATTGTGTCACTATTCGGTCGTACAATATACTCGAACCAATTAAATGTAATTTAGATATAAAATAATATTAACTCATTTAAATTTTGGTTTCATTGCATCTTCGAGCATCTGGAGGACTTCGAGCTGCGAGCCCTTTGCTCTCCTACAATAAGACCTTTAATATATAAACGGTATGTAGATGAAAATGAAATATATGCTTTTCTGAACCCCCTTAATTCTATCAATAGGAAGATTCAGCTTACTATAGAATTAGAGGCAAATAATTCTTTAGCTTTCCTTGATATACTTGTCATTAGAAATCCTCACTATACTTTGGGACATACTGTTTATAGGAAACCCACACATACGGATAGGTATCTCAATGGTAACTCACACCACCACCCTATGCAGTTAGCTACCGTTGGCAAATCCTTGTTACAGAGAGCCCAACACCTTTGTGATGCTGAACACCTAGAGGCCGAGCTGCAGCATGTAAAACATGCTCTCACCATCAACAACCTGCCCGTGCCTCGCCAGCATCGCAAGTACCGCTTGAAGCCACCCACAGTTCAACGACAACCTGCGATACTACCATATGTGAAGGGAGTTACTGACAGAATAGGCAACAGACATCTTTAGAGCTTCCAAATGTATTTATGTTCAGGCTGAAGATAATTCTGAAGAAACCGCTAACTCTACAGAAGATCCTATTCGTTTGTTTACAAAAGAAGAAATAGTAAAAGTAGAAAAAAAAGTACGTTATCATGAGTTTAAGAAAAGAATTCAGTTAACAAAAATCACAAAACCCCAAAAAAAAACTATGAGGAAACTAAGAATGGAAATATCTAGACTAAAAGCAGTACTCTACAACAATAATGATTTGCCAAATAACAGTAATGACGGTAATAATCAGAAAATAACTACACAAAAATTACATAGAAAAATGTTTTCTGGTGCTGCTGATTCTCAGATGAGGTCTAGAAATAAGACTAAATTAAGTTTTCTTCGCCAAGAAGTGATAGAATCCATTAAAAAATTTACACTAGTGACGACGTTAGTACTATTTCTGCTGGCAAGAAAGGATTTATAACAAGAAAAAAGGTAAGGATGCACAAACGCTATCTAACAGCTTCATCAAAAGTTTTACATCAGAAATTACTTAAAGAGACAAATGTTAAGGTTAGTTATTCGTTTTTTTACAAAACATCGTCCGTTTTGGGTACTTTTTCCAAAAGCTTCAGACAGACAGACTCGTTAATGTGCTGAACATACAAATATAGAATTATTAATCAAATCTTTATACAACTCGTCTATAATTGCAGAGAATAATTCTCACGAGTTAATGAAACAATTATGTGATCCAAGGCTTTCAAAGTGTTTACTTAGAGAGTGCACTGAATGTAAGGATAAAACAATTTTAAATAAAGAATTTTTCAATGACTCCGAAATCGTTTATTTCAAGTGGATTAAAAGAACCAAAGAGATAATAACCAAGAAAATAAATAAAAAGAATCAGGTAGTGTTACCATTAAACAACTCTGGGTTTACGAGTTCTGTATACATAACATGAAGACTGGCAAAGGAACATTTTATTCTAATCATGAAGGACAAGCTTTGAAAGGTCCAAGCGAAGTGTCGAGTTTCTTGGATGATTATATCAATAAATATGTTCCGGATTCGATAAAAGATCTTTATTCTTTTTGTGACGGCTTCCCCGGACAGAACAGAAATAATACGGTTATAAGATTTTTAATGGCCTTGTCGGCACAAAAAAAAATGATGATCCATATATATTTTCCCGTCCGAGGCCATTCATTTAATGACTGCGACAGAAATTATTCTGTTGTCAAAAGGAAAATAAGACGGGAAGATCGGGTGTTCAGTCATGAACAACAAATTGATCTGATTATAAAATCAAGCAATAATGCGAAATTTAACGTGGAAAAAGTCAATATAGAAGACATTAAAGATTTTAAGAAATGGGCTCAAATAAATTTTAAAGCTAAACCTTTATCATTGAGAAGTTACGGAAAAGCTTTACCGAAAAATCAAAAAGTCAATTTTGAAGTATCGACTTATTATGTATTGTTTTTTGACCCAAGTAAACCTGGTGAAGTAATCGCAAAAAACTATATAGATAGTGACATTTCCCAAGAAGTTTACATTCTTTGAAAAGTAAAAGGTACTTGTAGTAGCTTACCTAGCCAAGTTAATTTAGCTCACAGTGGCAAAGTACCTATAAATCATCTAAAAATTGCTGACATTTCAAAGGTGAAACAATACGTACCGGCAGAATTTTTTGAATTTTATGATGAAATTCTACAATGGCCAACAACTACCGAAAGAGAGCCTGCAGAAGAAGATTTTTAATAAAAAATCATTAATAATTAACATCAAAATATAACTCAATACTCACTTTTAAATTTAGTGCACTAGTTTGAAAAACAACCAGTTTTTTTCAATTCCAAAACATTTTAAATTTTCAGAGATGTGCCCTTTTCGAAATTGCATTTTCATTTATAAATTCATAAGAAAGTGAGAAAATTCTTGAGACCCATAAAGAGTAACATTCCTTTGCAACAAGCGGGTGTATACAAACTCGATTGTTACTATGGTTTGTCGTACATTGTGCAGACAAAGAGGAGCATCGGTACAAGGGTTAAAGAACACATCTCAGACATCAAAAACAGGCGCGCGTCGAAGTCAGCAGTGTGTGAACACACAATGGACAAACCAGCCCGCTACTTTCGGTTTGATAAACCACAAATCCTCGATCGTGAAGACAAGTATATACCGAGGTTAATCCGCGAGGCTATTGAAATTAAAAAACCCGTTCTTGAAAATATAAAATCCCATATCCGTGACCACACCGCAAGACCTTGGGACACCGTAAGCGCATTCTGCCGGCATCCAGAGCGGTATGCCAGAAAATTAAGAAATCGATGGCGGTAGATGATAAATAACAGGACCAACTGACAGACATTCACATCTCGTCTGCCCGTGATCACGGTCGCGGAAAAGTAACCGAAACGTCGGGAGTATGTAGTTTTATACAAAGATAAAGCACGCGTAGTATATCCGAAAAATATTAGTTTCATTTAAATGAAGAAAACTCGCGAAAATCTTAGATCTCATTATGTGAATCAGTACGGACTGGAAATCGCAAACAAAATATGCCGGTTGGAGTACCTCAAGACGAAGAAAGCTAAATTATTACCATCCTTGAATTTCCTCAAGAGATGCCGGGATCATGATATCATACCAACATGTGTCAAAATATCACCTAAAAAAGACATCAAACATAGCAGCAGGATACTCCACCACGCAAGTAAAAGGTTACTTTGTCATCTTATTAAACAACATCGGTCGGATGCACGGCAGTTAGATTTTCAAATTGATGTTCTGAGTTACGAAATACAAGAATGTTTGTCTAAGACAGATTGGCAAAAATGTTTTGATATTATTAATAAACGTGAACAATCCACGTATAATCAATCGAAAATAATATAATTAATAAATTTAAAAAATTAACGGACAAAATAAAATTAGTAATCGTAATGGCAGTAGTTGTAATATTAATTTAAGTCGGTCAACACAGACATCGGTAACTGTCGTCAATCTATCAAAGCAAACCTTAGGTACACAAACCATTGAGATCCTTAAAAAAGGATTTAATTTTGCACCAGTGCCATCAAAATTACCGTTCGAAGTCATTATCTGTAACGTTGAGAAATGTCTTCATAAGAATCATGTCACGAAAGAGGAGTCTGAAGCAATCCGGCAGGATGTTTCGTATGTTCTGCGCCGGAGCAAATTGCCTCGACAAAACATCTCTCGTCAAGAATCAGTTGCACTCAAACACCTTCTCAACAATGAAGACTTGACTGTCCTCCGTGCAGATAAAGGGAACGCGACCGTAATAATGGATACGTGTGATTATGATGATAAAATAATCGAAATACTTTCAGATAATTCTATTTTTAAAAAAGTTAACAAAGACCCGACAACTAAAGTTTTAATAGAAACAAAATTTTTAATAAATAAATACAGTTCAAAACTTAATCTAGATATCAAATCACTCGTACCATCGTGTGCAAAACCTCCAAAATTGTATAGATTACCTAAACTCCATAAACAAGATGTTCCATTACGCCCAATTGTAAGCCAGATTGACTCACAAACTTAGAAACTGGCTAAATTTCTTTCAAAGATATTACCACCACTCTGGGGCCACATAAAGTCATTTGTTAAGGATTCCTACCAGATTGTCAAAGATATAAAACACCAAAAATTGACTGATAATGACAGTATGGTCAGTTTCGATGTACAGTCATTATTCACTGGTATACCCGTTCTTGACTGCATTGAGATTGTAAGAGGTAAGTCAAAGGATAACAATATGCCTATTGAATTTGTAGTCCTCTTAAAGCACTGCCTAACATCTGGCTACCTCATGTGGAAGGATGAATTCTACATACAAGTAGATGGAGTTGCAATGGGTTCACCGGTTTCCCCCGTTGTCGCTGACATATTCATGGAGGACTTCGAGGTGCGGGCCCTTTGCTCTCCTCCTATAAGACCTTTAATATATAAACGGTATGTAGATGACACCTTAACAATATTAAATAAAAATAAAAAATCTGCTTTTCTGAACCATCTTAATTCTATTAATAGCAAGATTAAGTTTACTATAGAATTAAAATCCAGAGGGTGTCCTACTAAGTATTATTCCGACATTTAGCCTTGGGCATACGGGTGCGCGACCCCGGATAATCGAGCCACCACTTTCATACCTTTATCCTCAGTCCATGAAGGTGGTGTCCTGTACCTCCCACCATTCCCCTTCCTAACCTCTTTCCCCCCTTCTCTATCTTTTCCTTACCTGGTTTTACCCGTAAAACAGCGTTTTGGAGGTCAGACGGCAGTCGCTCCGTTAAAACTACTCCTCGCCATTCACATGGTTGAAAACGTTAATTGACTGGGTACGGCTAGAGCGTCGCCGATAATTAACGCGCAGGGACATCGTCCTACACCTGCGATAAGTGGGCAAGGGCCACCGTGTCAAGTACGGGCACGGCTATAGACGTCAGTACCCCAACGGAAACTCCGCTTTGCAACGTGGAATATTGGCTCTCTAACCGGACGATGCAGAGAACTCTCTGATGTACTCATGAAACGTCGGGTCCAGTGTGCGTTCCTCCAGGAAACTCTTATATGGTAGCGAATGTTGGCCAACACTGTCCAGGCACACTCAGGAGCTTCACGTCACGGAGATGAAGATGCTGAGGTGGATGTGTGGCGTAACGCGGGCTGACCGTATACGTAACACATTTATCCGAGGTAGTCTTGGAGTCCGTGACGTAGCGGATAAGCTTCAAGAGAGTCGCCTGAGATGGTATGGCCACGTTGCACGCCGGCCTGAGAATTACGTTGGAAAAATTTGCCTTGATATGTCGGTCCCTGGAGCAAGACCCCCAGGATGCCCAAGAAAGCGATGGCTGAACACCGTGAAGCAGGATATGAGAGCCAATGGACTTACCACCCAGGATGCTAAAGACCGTGCAAAGTGGAGGAGTTTGAGCAGGAAGGCAGACCCTGGCTAATGCTGGGATAAATTGCCAGGAAGAAGAAGAAGATTATTTGTAGTAAAAGGGGAAGTAGTAAATGTAAGAGAATATCTCCGGCAACAAGACATCATTCATAAATACCACAATGGGAAAACTTATCATCGAGGCATCAATGAATGCTACCTTTCACTCTCACACAGATATTTTTGGCCTAAGATGAAGGAGCTTATATCAAAATATAAAACCGAATGCATTATATGTGGTCAAGCAAAATATGACCACAACCCTATCAGGCAGCAGTTTCAAGTTTTAACACCTGCCACAAGGCCATTTGAATTAATACATCAAAATCTCTTGACTACACAGAGTGAACAATTCTTAACTATTGTAGATGAATTTTCTAAATTTGGTCAGTCCTATCATTTGAGAGATGGACTGCAGTTAGCGTCTTACAGGGTTTACTCAACTTCTGCACTAACCATGGCGTACCGATTACTATTATAACAGATAATGGAACTGAATTTACTAACCAGCTTATGGCAGAATTTGTTAAAATTCATCATCATGGGGTTGCTCCACATACACCGAATGAAAATGGAATTGTGGAAAGATTCCATTCTACTATACTAAAACATTTACGTATTCTTAAATTGAGCCAAAAATCAGATTCAGTAATTAACCCTCTAATGCATTCAACCGCCTTGAGGCGGACATAAAACCACACTCTTGTAACTTGCTCTGTATGTAAATTTACTTGCCAATCTGCATAACACCGCCTAGAGGTTACTAATAGGTATACGTGAATTTTGTTGGTATGGAGGGGATCATGCCATGAAACGTGGTCGAGCGGATTCAGTCACATGTTTGCGGACAAGTGGTGAGGTTACATGCATAAATTGTTCTGCGTGAATGTCCAATCTTTGTGTAATAATTATACGTTTGTGGAACTTCGGTTGAAGCAGAAAAAATTATTGGTGAGTGACTAGATACCTTTATTATACATTTCTTCATTTGAGTGGAGTCGAATCAAATTTGGTGTCCTTCTTTGGGCCCATTTGAGGACCCCGTCTTTAGGCGGACTTATGCATGTGACTCAAAATAAAAATTTCTTTCGACGAGCTACAATATTTTTGACTTGTGTTGGTATGCGGTAGATAAAGTATATATTTTCAGATATGGCAAACCAAATGCGTAAAGATTTCATAAAATTATCTGAAATGGGTGAAGAGGAGATCTGGCAATTGCTAGATAATATTCCTACTGATGATGAAGGGACAGACGATGACAACGATGACGACGTTGATAGCGATCAAGGCGCCCCAAATCTTGATTTCATGCATACTGAAGATGAATTGGAACCACTCACTGACGAATCTCAGAAAACGGAAATACCTACTAATACAACAGAATCGGGCAGTGCAGTGTCAACAATTTGTCCGATTGTTCCAGAGCAACTTGATCAAAATGAAGAAATAAGATAACGTGATTTTTGATGGTATGCCAGATCTTGGGGCTGCGTCAAATGTTGTAGTTCGCTTGTCAAAACAAATACCAAATTTCGTAAATCACATCCTATACTTCGATAATTTCTACACGTCCCTTGGCCTGCTTACGTATCTCCGAAGTAGAGGAATTTACAGTTTGGGAACTGTGCGAGTAAACAGAGTACCCAACTGTAAATTGTCTAGCGATGCAATTTTGCAACAGAAAAAGGTTGATCGTGGTTACTCAGAAGAGTTTGTAGGTACTGCATATGGTATTGATATATCCTCTGTGCTATGGAATGATACGAAAACTGTGCGCCTATTGTCTACCTACGTTGGAGTAAAACCATTTGCGTCTAAAAACATAAACAAACAGATTTCAAAAGTAACACGTTGGGATAGAAAAAAGAAAACCCACTATGACATTGACTGTCCACAAATCATCAAAGAATATAATCGGCATATGGGGGGTGTCGATTTGATGGATGGCTTATTAGGCCGTTATCATATTCGTATGAAAACCCGGAAATGGACCAACCGAATTTTTTATCATATGGTCGACGTGGCAATGGTGAATGCTTATATACTTTATCATCGGTTGCATCCCCATGCAGATAAAATTGAGTTGCCAACGTTCAGAACACAAGTCGCAGAATCACTCTGCGTGTGCGGCACTATTCCAGTAAAACGAAGCGTTGGCCGACCATCCAATACGACACCGCCACCAAAGATACCAACAGCGAAACGAGCCTATCTGCCAACCGATGATATTCGTTATGACCAAATTGGCCACTGGTGCGTTTTTAGGGATCGGTCTGGCAAGAAGCAGTGCAAATACCCTAAATGTAAATCGGAAACTCAAGCATACTGCACTAAATGCAATCTATCTTTGTGCAGTTCAACAACAAAGACATGCTTTTATGATTTTCATAACAAATAGTAATTGTAAAATACAGAAAGTCTCACTCAATGTATAATAAAGGAAAAGTTTTTTAATACTACTCACTGCATGCGTCCGCCTAGAGGCGGATGATTGTTTTTTACCTATAACAGCCGCACCTGATAACAAAATCAGTTTTCTTCTTCATATTTGTTGTTCTAAATATGAATCTAAAATTAGCTGAAATTTTCAATACGATAGAAAATTCATGCATTAGAGGGTTAATATTACGCTAACGCGATTTTAGCTTATGGCAGTAGTATTCATAGTTTTACTGAGTGTAAACCTCTAGATCCTGCTACAGGACATTTCGATCCTCGTGATCCTTTTAATTTAGCCTTTCCGAACACTTGTTACAATAATACATGAGTGATCATAAAGCTAAAATGACTATAGTATATCATACTCCTTAGTTTTTGAGATAGGTATTAACGAGCGGACTAATATAATGGCAGGAAAAAATAACGATCGCGAGCCTGAAGTTACACATTCACATAAAGAATGCTTTCATTAAAAATCCAGTTGCCTCGCGTCAAAAGTTACCTCCGCGTTACACAGTGACGAGGTGACAGCAAACGAAAACAAGGTCTTATTTCCAAGTCAAGATTAAAAAGAGTACCTAAAAGTGCACAATTCTTACAGGAAACTCCTGGTACTTCATCTCTTCCTCATACCAGCCCTAATGCAAGAAATAAAACTTGAAAGTTTGGAAAATAGACCCGGAATTAACATTCCATTTAAACAAGGTTTAGCTAAGATTATATGTCACTACTATTCTTTCATAGAGCACATAGACCTTCATGAGCTACGCGGTACAATCGAGTCTGTAAAAAACCAGCTAGATAGCTTTAGCCCTCAATTACATAACGGAACCAACTCATTATATCAACCTCCTGCAACCCTACCACAGTATCAATGAAAAAGGCAGCCTACGAGAAATTCGACGATCTACACTACAGCATCAGTTCCCTAGCTCCAACTAAAACTAATTTATCCCGTGGACAAGATTCGTGTTTCACACTATACGGCAGCTACCTCGTTACAATTCCTCAAGCATGTTATAGTGAAACATCGCAATTTTCAGTAACGAACGCCAATAACCGGCTACAAGGACAAGCGTTGAGAATAATGGACCTGCCCAGCTACAACGTCTTTCCAGCCTCAGCATCCAAAATCAAGCTGAACTCTATCAATTTGAAGCACCTACATGAAATAGACACAAAGTTCGGCTTACAACCTTTGCTGACACACTAGCCACCGCTCTGTTATGGCGCAAGTTTTTCTAAAAGCGAATATTACATTGCGGAGAAAACTCTGAAGACAACCAGATGGAATTGCAAGCAGTCTACACCATCCTAACAGCAACCAGAAGGGTCGATCTCAATCAACCCCCAGCTCAATTCACAACTAACGTTGCCCATGCTCGCTGATCTTCAGGAGGGAGGTGTCACGCGACGGTGTCATAGTGATAGTAAAATTAAATATTAAGAGAATTACGGTGTAAACCCAGGTCGCGCTAAGCTTCTAAGTTAACTTGTTCATTCTACACGGGTCTGACTCAGCAGTTCCGTATGAACAGACTTAGAATATTGTGTCACTATTCGGTCGTACAATATAGTCGAACCAATTAAATTTAATTTAGATATAAAATAAAATAAAGTCATTTAAATTTTGGTTTCATTGCATCCACCGACCGTCGAAATCATAATTCGGAACAGCTTCGAGGGAAAGTATAATATTATCAATACGATGCCAGGATTAACGCGACATTCTTCATCGAGAATCACAGAAGTAGAAATGTCAAGTTTTGAATTATATTTTCCACGTCCGCTGATACACAATATTTTGATTTATAGGAATATTGAGGGTAGACGTGTTTTTGATAAAGAATGGACTGATTAACAGTACTGAATTGTTCGCGTTTATAGGTTTACTTTTGTTAGCTCGTGTGTTTCGTTCAATAATTAAAGTAATGAAAGTTTATGGGATTCTAATACAGACAGACCCATATTTTGCAGCGACCATGTCAATTAAGACGTTAAAAAAAATTTCAAGAGGTTCAATAACAGAGAGACTCGAAGCGAACGGCGATTATTAGATAATAATATTTTTAAAATATGCCTATAGAATATGCAGAGCTATTAAAGCATTGCCTATCATCTGGCTACCTCATGTGGAAGGATGAATTCTACATACAAGTAGACGGAGTTGCAATGGGTTCTCCGGTTTCCTCTGTTGTTGCTGATATGTTCATGGAGGACTTCGAGGCGCGAGCCCTTTGCTCTCCTCCAATAAAACCTTTAATATTTAACCGTTTTGTAGATGACACCTTCACAATAATAATTAAAAATAAAACATCTGCTTTTCTTAACCACCTTAATTCTATCAATAGCAAGAATCATTTTACTATAGAATTAGAGGCAAATAATTCTTTAGCTTTCCTTGATATTCTTGTCATTAGGAACCCTGACAATGCTTTGGCACATACTGTTTATAGGAAACCCACACATACTGATAGGTATCTCAATGGTAACTCACACCACCACCCTATCCAACTGGATAGGTAACTAGCTACCGTTGGCAAATCTTTGTTACAGAGAGCCCAACACCTTTGTGATGCTGACCAGCTAGAGGCCGAGCTGCAGCATGTAAAACATGCTCTCATCACCAACAACCTGCCCGTGCCTCGCCAGCATCGCAAGAACCACTTGAAACCACCCACAGTTGAGAGACAACCTGCGATACTAACATATGTGAAGGGAGTTACTGACAGAATAGGCAACATCTTGAAGAGGGTTTCGATCAAGACTATTTGAATATGCAATTTCGAAAAGGGCACATGTCAGATATTTTTATGATTCCGACAGTGAAATTCCGAAAAAAAGAAAGGTGTTACAAATACTGAGAAATATAAACATGTTGGTTGTCATTAGAACTTCTAAAATCAAAGGTTTACCTCATTTAAACCACAAAGGGAAACGAGTACCAGGACGACAAACAGGAGTGAGTTGCCGATGCCCCCTAAAACGTTTTGAGAAAATGTCTGAAGACGATATGGATACCTTGATTGAACGAATCAACTCTTTTCGGACAACAAACGGACAAGATCTTCAAGGCATGATAGAGTTATTTGTACCTAGAGACACCTCAAAACGAACCGAGGATCAGACTAAAACAAAACCTAAAACGATTTCCTGCAAAAATTTTGTCGACATTGGCACGGAAAGAAAAAAGGTTTGTATATCTGCGTTCGTAAATTTACAGGGAATAATCCTTAAGAGATGTCGACGTTTGGCAGAACTAAAGAGACAAAATAAAATACCACAAGACCTGAGAGGCAAAGCAAAAGGTTCAAGAAACTAAGAATGGAAATATCTAGACTAAAAGCAGTACTCTACAACAATAATGATTTGCCAAATAACAGTAATGTCGGTAATAATCAGAAAATAACTATACAAAAATTACATAGAAAAATGTTTTCAGGTGCTGCTGATTCTCAGATGAGTTCTAGAAATAAGACTACATTAAGTTTTCTTCGCCAAGAAGTGATAGAATCCATTAAAAAATTTTACACTAGTGACGATGTTAGTACTATTTCTGCTGGCAAGAAAGAATTTATAACAAGAAAAAAGGTAAGGATGCAGAAACGCTATCTAACAGCTTCATTAAAAGTTTTACATCAGAAATTACTTAAAGAGACAAATGTTAACCCTTAATTTGATTTTGTTCACTGTGAGAAACATATGAAAAAAAAAATGATTTCGTTATATTTTTACACCAAATTCGTATTTTTTGTAATATTATCATACCGTATATAATATTTTTTAATAGTAAAAAAATAGTCTACGCACCTGGCAACACTTTTACTTGTCATTGTCAAAGCAAAATGTCGGCGCCTCGCGGGTCGTCTATGTTCCGCAAGGTAAATATAAAGATTTTACTTGATTTTCTATTGTTTCAAGTATTTTAATGCTTTCACTAACTTATCTAGACTATTTGTTATATTTTGGTGTGTGAATTATGTGCCTTTAAGTGAATCCTCAAGTTTTATGACCCGCCAAAAGCTTATGTTTATTGTGATGAACATTGCCAAATAACCTATAAAGTACCTACAATTTGTTATGTTCATCACGGTGAACGATGCCAAATACCTAATGATAAATTAATCCAAAATAGTTATGTCTTTTTTTTAACATTTTGAAGTTATGGGTTTTATTTTGCATATTTCGGTATTTTCTGTTGCCAACAGCATACTTTGCATGGACGCACGGCAAAAATATTGGCGCTTGTGCCTATACAGCATGCTCCCTCAGATACCAGTGATAGGTCCGACATGGACAATGAATTGGCAGATCTGCATACTCCAAGTTTAGCTTCATCATCAGCACCATCTTTAGATTCATCTTTAGAGCGAATGCATATTTTAAGCAGTCCTGAACCTGATGCTGAAGATCTTGACACTGGGGACGATCCACCTGAATTTGATTTTACAGAAACATCATTGCAATTGACTCCAGTTCTACGTCAAATTTGCCCAGCTACACCGACTAGAGAACCGAACTACGAGAACATACCTTCCTTATCTTCTATACCATCTCTTCCGTCTGAAGCCCCTTTATCAACTCCTGAAAGTGCTACCAGGAAAACTCGAGCCCAAAGGCACATTACTCCAGTACTGGCTAAAAGACAAAAGAAAGTTCCGAAAATTGTACTAACCTATAAATGGAAAAAAAGCGTCACCTTCCGTCACCAAGCTACAATTGAAGAAAACCAAGACCATAATATAATGAATGCCTCTTTCCTGCCCACTGCAGATTCCCTAGAATATTTTAATTTATTTTTTTCTTCAGACATTGTGACCGATATTACCGTACAGTCAAATCTATACTCTGTTCAAAAAACTGGCAAATCTATTCAAGTGACAGAAGACGGAATGCGTGATTTTATAGCTATCCATATACTTATGGGTATTGTCTCAATGCCTAGTTACCTAGACTATTGGAGCAGTAGATTCCGGTATGCTCCGATAGCAGATCTAATTAGTTTAAAACGCTATCAACAGATTCGTAGATTTCTACATTTTGCTGATAATAGCTTAGAAGATACTGAAAGATATTACAAAGTAAGACCAATAGCAGAAAAAATAAGAAAAAACTGTTTGCTGCAAGAAAATGAAAACAAATTTAGTATAGATGAGATGATGATTGCTTATAAAGGAAGAAAGGCAGGCAACAGAAAGCAGTACATGAAAGATAAACCCAACAAGTGGGGATTCAAAAATTACGTGCGAGCTGGAGTAAGTGGCATGATTTATGACTTTATCCTATATGGAGGAGAAGATACATTCCGTTTTCATAAATTCACTGAACAAGAAATTTCAATTTGGTTTTGGGCACAAATTGTAATAGCTCTGTGTCAATCTATTCAAAGAAAGCCAGCCACTATATTTTGTGACAATTTTTTTTCATCGCCTGAGTTATTTTATATTTTAAAAGAAAATTATGGCGTATTTGGTTTAGGTACGATTCGTAACAATAGAACCAGGGGAGCTGGATCTATTTTGCCTAGTGAAAAGGCAATGAAAAAGAAAAAGAGAGGAGCTTATTCAAAGGTCGTGTGTGACAAAACCAAGCTGGCTCTCGTTCGCTGGAACGACAATAAGCCTGTCACCCTGATAAGTTCATTTGTTGGATGCACACGTGTGCATAAAATAAAGAGATATTGTAAGGTAGAAAAGAGAAAGTTAGATGTTGACTGTCCTCAAATAGTAAGGGAGTACAATAAACATATGGGGGGTGTAGACCTGGGTGATATGTTAGTATCTCTTTATAAAATACCGTTCAAGTCTAGAAGATGGTATATAGGTATATTTTGCCAGTTGTTAGATATAAGTATAAATAATTCATGGATTTTATATAAAAAAAATACTAACGACAGAAAAAAAATGTCTTTGAAAATATTTCGGCAAGATCTATATCTAAATTTAACAAAAAAGAACCGGTCTGTACGTTCTCACTCTATCGTTGAAAATTCAACAATAAAGAACCCTAAGTTACCCAGGCCCATTAGCCCCATACGTTTCGACAATATTTGCCACTTTCCTAATACAAAAGAAGACATGGGGAGGTGCAAATATTGCCTAAAAAATACTACTGTGTACTGCATGAAATGTAATATAAGACTCTGTTTTGTTACCGGAAAAAAATCTCGTAATTGTTTTCTCAATTTTCATACAAAATAATACTAAGTTTTTTGTGAAATGCTAGAAGAGGCTCTATTATGTTATAAAAGATATTTTGTTATGTCTTTGTTTTGTTTTTTATATAAATGTAAATGAAACTCTTTGGTTCGTCATTTAAATTTACCGCGCATTCTCCATATATTATCTGTGGTGACGGCAAAGGCAGGTTTTTTGCTGGATTGTCTAATATGGAGATTGCACTTAATTAATTACTTACTAATAAGTTAACTAATAAGAAACTATAAATAAATAAGATTGTTTGAAGCAATAGCATTTAATGTTGTTTCACTTTACAGGTTAGTATTTACATTGTATTTCTTTAAAATATGTTAAGTTTATTAAAAAGTGTATGGTAGATGATTTGTGACACGTTTTCTGTAAAATAAATTTCTCTTTACAGAGCAACAACTTGGCAATTGTTTCTCTTATTACAAAACAACATTAATTATAGCTGTTGTAAACAATGGAAAAGTTAAATTTCGAGGTTGTTATAAAACCGGGTGAAGATCCAAAAACAAACATAATGTGCATAACCTCAATTATGGATGCAGATAGAAATACCTTTTTGATTCCGGAGCTATTACAATCAGTGAAACTACACGATGTGTTAACACAGACGAAAATTTTTCAAAAAGTAAGAACTACACTGCAAAGAAGACATGAAAAACGACAAGTATGGATTTCTGTTACACCGGAGTTACATGATGCCTACATGGATGAAGATGGAAATATGCAATTTAAAGGTTATTTACTGGAAGAAGTTACATATATTTCACAAAAGCAGACTTCTACGGACACGACAACAGAAGCTCTTTCAAGAATGTTGGCTAATTTTGCTGAATCGGAGAAGGAGCCTAAACTGTTCAATTTAAAGAAATTATCTGAAATGTTTGCAATCGATAAATTTACACAAAAAACGTCAAATGCAACACAATGGATGATCATCTTCGAAACTGAATGTGCTCGTGTGGGTATAAGTGATGATATTCACAAAATTCAAGGGTTAAGGTTATTTTTAGATGATTCTTGTCAAGATTGGTATAGTTCCATGCTTATAAAGTATACATTGAATTCTGAATGGTGTATTTGGAAAAAGAATTTTTGTGAAACATATATGAACAAAGGCTGGACGCCGGTAAGATATGCTTTTTTATTTAAGTATAGGCAGGGATCGCTACTAGAATATGCTTTAAAGAAAGAGAGGCTTTTATTAGAGACAAGTAAGTTAATAGATAAAACCACTTTAATTAATTTAATTGTAACTGGGTTACCTAATTTTATAGCTGATGAAATTGATAGAAGTGATATAAAGGAAACTGAACAGTTATTTAATAGTATTCGTGGGTTAGAACATCTAAATAAAAAAAAAAATGAAAATAGGGAAGCACATGTTGAAAATAAAATTAAAGAAAAATCTTTTAAGGAAAAACCGTGCAAAATCTGTGAAAAAGAAAAGAAAGGAATTCGATATCATTCAGAGTCTGTATGTTGGTTCAGGAATAAAAATGATAATCAATATAAAAAAGAGTTGATTAAAAGTGTTAATAATTCTGAATTGGAAATAAGTTTAAATGAAGTAGATCCAAAAAACTAATAATTCCACCATTAATCAAAATTAAAATTTTAATAAATGATTCCTTAGAAACATTGGGAGTTTATGATTCAGGATCAAATGTAAGTTTAATTAATTCCAGATTATTATCCTTAAAAAATTATCATATCCATAATAACTATAATAATTAGGCAAATTTAAAAACGATTAATGGTGTAAAAAAGTCTATAGGAATAGTAACATTAAAAATTAAGATTTTTCAGCTAGAGAAATACATAAATGTTTTTGTGGTAGACAAACAAAATTTTGATTACGATTTTTTAATTGGGTTAGATTGCATAAGATCTTTTCAACTAATTCAAAATGAAAACTTGGAGATAAAACAATTCTTAAACAATGAGGAAAAAATAAGCAATGAAAACATTCCTGGCTTCACAGGTAATAAAATTCAAAACATAAAATATTTAATTAATGAAAATAATGATAGGAAAAACATAGGGGAAGATAATTTAGTAATTAATGATAAATGTGAGATCAATTTTAACGAACACATAGAAATTACAAACTTCAACATTTCAGTAGATCATTTAGAAATTCAACAACAATCAGAAATAGATGAATTAATTAACAAGTATAAATCGTTATTTGCGAAAGATAAATATGATGTAGGTAAAGTGAAGGGCTATGAGGCACATATAGATTTACTTGTAGATACATATTGTAGCAAAAGACCATACAGATGTAATTTTGAGGATAAAAAAGAAATAGAACTTCAAGTTTCACAATTATTAAAAAATAAACTAATTGAAGAATCATATAGTCCCTTTGCAGCCCCTGTAACACTAGCCTATAAAAAAGAAGAGGGGAGAAAATCTAGACTATGCATAGATTTTCGTGATTTGAATAAAATAGTAGTTCCTCAATCGCAACCATTCCCACTTATAGAGGATTTAATGATAAAAACGAGGAATTGTAAATTTTTTTCAATATTAGACATAAATTCTGCATTTTGGTCAATTCCATTAAAAGTAGAAGATAGGGAAAAAACTGCATTTGTTACTCAAGAAAATCATTTTCAATGGACCTGTTTACCATTTGGTTTACAAACTTCCCCTGCAATTTTTCAAAGAATATTAAGTAGCATAATTAGGAAACACAAATTATCAGATTTTACAGTAAATTTCATCGATGATATTTTAATTTTTTCTCGGACATTCACGGAACACATGAAACATTTATCTCTGTTACTGGAAGCAATCTCAAAAGAGGGCTTTAGATTAAAATTCTCTAAATGCAATTTTGCACAGGATTCTGTTAAATATTTAGGCCACATAATAAAAAAATAATGCAATTACGCCGCTTAAAGATAATTTAATAGCAATAAAAGATTTTCCAACTCCAAAAAATAAAAAAAATATTCGTCAGCTTCTAGGTAAAATTAACTTTTATGGAAAATACATACCAAATATATCAATCATATTAGAACCTTTACACAATTTGTTAAGAAAAGACCAAAATTTTACTTGGACGAAAATTTGTCAAGAATCTTTTGATAAAATAAAGAATATGCTTTGTTTAAGACCTATATTAGAGATCTTCGATCCAGATTTACCTATACATATTTATACAGATGCCAGTATTCAAGGTATTGGAGCTATATTAAAACAACCACAAAAAAATGGAGAAGAGAAGCCATGTGCATATTTTTCTAGAAAATTAAATGATAGTCAAAAACGGAAAAAAGCTATCTACTTAGAATGTTTAGCAATAAAAGAATATTACATGTATAAAACTCGTTAAAATCTTAGGTCTTATTATGTGAACCAGTACGGACTGGAAATCGCAAACAGAATAAGCCGGTTGGAGTACCTCAAGACGAAGAAAGCTAAATTATTACCATCCTTGAATTTCCTCAAGAGATGCCGGGATCACGACATCATACCAACATGTGTCAAAATATCACCTTAAAAAGACATCAAACATAGCAGCAGGATACTCCATCAGGCAAGTGAGCGGTTACTTTGTCATCTTATTAGACAACATCGGTCGGATGCACGGCAGTTAGATTTTCAAATTGATGTTCTGAATTACGAAATACAAGAATGTTTGTCAAAGACAGATTGGCAAAAATGTTTTGATATTATTAATAAACGTGAACAATCCACGTATAATCAATCGAAAAATAATAAAATTAATAAATTTAAAAAATTAACGGACAAAATAAAATTAGTAATCGTAATGGCAGTAGTTGTAATATTAATTTAAGTCGGGCAACACAGACATCGGTAACTGTCGTCAATCTATCAAAGCAAACCTTAGGTACACAAACCATTGAGATCCTTAAAAAAGGATTTAATTTTGCACCAGTGCCATCAAAATTACCGTTCGAAGTCATTATCTGTAACGTTGAGGAATGTCTTCATAAGAATCATGTCACGAAAGAGGAGTCTGAAGCAATCCGGCAGGATGTTTCGTATGTTCTGCGCCGGAGCAAATTGCCTCGACAAAACATCTCTCGTCAAGAATCAGTTGCACTCAAACACCTTCGCAACAATTAAGACTTGACTGTCCTCCGTGCAGATAAAGGGAACGCGACCGTAATAATGGATACGAGTGATGAGTTTATGATAATAAAATAATCGAAATTCTTTCGGATAATTCTATTTATAAAAAAGTTAACAAAGACCCGACAACTAAAGTTTTAACAGGAACAAAATTTTTAATAAATAAATACAGTTCCAAATTTCTAGATCTAGATATCAAATCACTCGTACCATCGTGTGCAAAACCTCCAAAATTGTATGGGTTACCTAAAATCCATAAACAAGATGTTCCATTACGCCCAATAGTAAGCCAGATTGACTCACCAACTTATAAACTGGCTAAATTTCTTTCAAAGATATGATCACCACTCCGGGGCCACACAAAGTCATTTGTTAAGGATTCCTACCAGTTTGTCAAAGATATAAAACACCCAAAATTGACTGATAATGACAGTATGGTCAGTTTCGATGTACAGTCATTATTCACTAGTATACCCGTTCTTGACTTTATTGAGATTGTAAGAGGTAAGTTAAAGAATAAAAAGATTCCTATAGAATATGCAGAGCTATTAAAGCCTTGCTTAACATCTGGCTACCTCGTGTGGAAGGATGAATTCTACATACAAGTAGATGGAGTTGCAATGGGTTCAAAGTGGAGGAGTTTGAGCAGGAAGGCAGACCCTGGCTAATGCTGGGATAATTGCCAGGAAGAAGAAGAAGATTATTTGTAGTAAAAGGGGAAGTAGTAAATGTAAGAGAATATCTCCGGCAACAAGACATTTTTCATAAATACCACAATGGGAAAACTTATCATCGAGGCATCAATGAATGCTACCTTTCTCTCTCACACAGATATTTTTGGCCTAAGATGAAGGAGCTTATATCAAAATATAAAACCGAATGCATTATATGTGGTCAAGCAAAATATGACCACAACCCTATCAGGCAGCAGTTTCAAGTTTTAACACCTGCCACAAGGACATTTGAATTAGTACATTTAGATCTCTTGACTACACAGAGTGAACAATTCTTAACTATTGTAGATGAATTTTCTAAATTTGGTCAGTCCTATCATTTGAGAGATGGACTGCAGTTAGCGTCTTACAGGGTTTACTCAACTTCTGCACTAACCATGGCGTACCGATTACTATTATAACAGATAATGGAACTGAATTTACTAACCAGCTTATGGCAGAATTTGTTAAAATTCATCATCATGGGGTTGCTCCACATACACCGAATGAAAATGGAATTGTGGAAAGATTCCATTCTACTATACTAAAACATTTACGTATTCTTAAATTGAGCCAAAAATCAGATTCAGTAATTAATATTACGCTAACGCGATTTTAGCTTATGGTAGTAGGTATTCATAGTTTTACTGAGTGTAAACCTCTAGATCTTGCTACAGGACATTTCGATCCTCGTGATCCTTTTAATTTAGCCTTTCCGAACACTTGTTACAATAATACATGAGTGATCATAAAGCTAAAATGACTATAGTATATCATACCCCTTAGTTTTTGAGATAGGTATTAACGAGCGGACTAATATAATGGCAGGAAAAAATAACGATCGCGAGCCTGAAGTTACACATTCACATAAAGAATGCTTTCATTAAAAATCCAGTTGCCTCGCGTCAAAAGTTACCTCCGCGTTACACAGTGACGAGGTGACAGCAAACGAAAACAAGGTCTTATTTCCAAGTCAAGATTAAAAAGAGTACCTAAAAGTGCACAATTCTTACAGGAAACTCCTGGTACTTCATCTCTTCCTCATACCAGCCCTAATGCAAGAAATAAAACTTGAGAGTTTGGAAAATAGAGCCGGAATTAACATTCCATTTAAACAAGGTTTAGCTAAGATTATATGTCACTACTATTCATTCATAGACCACATAGACTTTCATGAGCTACGCGGTACAATCGAGTCTGTAAAAAATCAGATAGATAGCTTTAGCCCTCAATTACATAACGGAACCAACTCATTATATCAACCTCCTGCAACCCTATCACAGTATCAATGAAAAAGGCAGCCTACGAGAAATTCGACGATCTACACTACAGCATCAGTTCCCTAGCTCTAACTAAAACTAATTTATCCCGTGGACAAGATTCGTGTTTCACACTATACGGCAGCTACCTCGTTACAATTCCTCAAGCATGTTATAGTGAAACATCGCAATTTTCAGTAACGAACGCCAATAACCGGCTACAAGGACAAGCGTTGAGAATAATGGACCTGCCCAGCTACAACGTCTTTCCAGCCTCAGCATCCAAAATCAAGCTGAACTCTATCGATTTGAAGCACCTACATGAAATAGACACAAAGTTCGGCTTACAACCTTTGCTGACACACTAGCCACAGCTCTGTTATGGCGCAAGTTTTTCTAAAAGCGAATATTACATTGCGGAGAAAACTCTGAAGACAACCAGATGGAATTGCAAGCAGTCTACACCATCCCAACAGCAACCAGAAGGGTCGATCTCAATCAACCCCCAGCTCAATTCACAACTAACGTTGCCCATGCTCGCTGATCTTCAGGAGGGAGGTGTCACGCGACGGTGTCATAGTGATAGTAAAATTAAATATTAAGAGAATTACGGTGTAAACCCAGGTCGCGCTAAGCTTCTAAGTAAACTTGTTTCATTCTACACGGGTCTGACTCAGCAGTTCCGTATGAACAGACTTAGAATATTGTGTCACTATTCGGTCGTACAATATAGTCGAACCAATTAAATGTAATTTAGATATAAAATAAAATAAAGTCATTTAAATTTTGGTTTCATTGCATCCACCGACCGTCGAAATCATAATTCGGAACAGCTTCGAGGGAAAGTATAATATTATCAATACGATGCCAGGATTGACGCGTCATTCTTCATCGAGAATCACAGAAGTAGAAATGTCAAGTTTTGAATTATATTTTCCACGTCCGCTGATACACAATATTTTGATTTATAGGAATATTGAAGGTAGACGTGTTTTTGATATAGAATGGACTGATTAACAGTACTGAATTGTTCGCGTTTATAGGTTTACTTTTGTTAGCTGGTGTGTTTGTTCAATAATTAAAGTAATGAAAGTTAATGGGATTCTAAAACAGACATCCCATGTTTGCAGCGACCATAACAATTAAGACGTTCAAAAAAATTTTAAAACTTATAAGGTTCGATAACAGAGAGACTCGAAGCGAACGGCGATTATTAGATAATAATATTTTTAAAATATGCCTATAGAATATGCAGAGCTATTAAAGCATTGCCCAACACCTGGCTACCTCATGTGGATGGATGAATTCTATATACAAGTAGATGGAGTTGCAATGGGTTCTCCGGTTTCCCCTGTTGTTGCTGATATATTCATGGAGGACTTCGAGCTGCGAGCCCCTTGCTCTCCTACAATAAGACCTTTAATATATAAACGGTATGTAGATGAAAATGAAATATATGCTTTTCTGAACCCCTTTAATTCTATCAATAGCAAGATTCAGTTTACTATAGAATTAGAGGCAAATAATTCTTTAGCTTTCCTTGATATACTTGTCATTAGAAATCCTCACAATACTTTGGGACATACTGTTTATAGGAAACCCACACATACGGATAGGTATCTCAATGGTAACTCACACCAACACCCTATCCAGTTAGCTACCGTTGACAAATCTTTGTTATAGAGAGCCCAACACCTTTGTGATGCTGACCACCTAGAGGCCGAGCTGCAGCATGTAAAACATGCTCTCATCACCAACAACCTGCCCGTGGCTCGCCAGCATCGCAAGAACCACCTGAAGCCACCCACAGTTGAACGACAACCTGTGATACTAACATATGTGAACGGAGTTACTGACAGAATAGGCAACAGACATCTTTAGAGCTTCCAAATGTAGTTATGTTCAGGCTGAAGATAATTCTGAAGGAACCGCTAACTCTACAGACGATCCTATTCGTTTGTTTACAAAAGAAGAAAAAGTAAAAGTAAAAAAAAGTACGTTATCATGAGTTTAAGAAAAGAATTCAGTTAACAAAAATCACAAAACCCCAAAAAAAAAAACTATGAGGAAATTATGAATGGAAATATCTAGACTAAAAGCAGTACTCTACAACAATAATGATTTGCCAAATAACAGTAATGTCGGTAATAATCAGAAAATAACTATACAAAAATTACATAGAAAAGTGTTTTCTGGTGCTGCTGATTCTCAGATGAGTTCTAGAAATAAGACTAAATTAAGTTTTCTTCGCCAAGAAGTGATAGAATCCATTAAAAAATTTTACACTAGTGACCATGTTAGTACTATTTCTGCTGGCAAGAAAGAATGTATAACAAGAAAAAAGGTAAGGATGCAGAAACGCTATCTAACAGCTTCATCAAAAGTTTTACATCAGAAATTACTTAAAGAGACAAATGTTAAGGTTAGTTATTCGTTTTTTTACAAAACATCGTCCGTTTTGGGTACTTTTTCCAAAAGCTTCAGACAGACAGACTTGTTAATGTGCCCAACATACAAATATAGAATTATTAATCCAATCTTTATACAACTCGTCTATAATTGCAGAGAATAATTCTCACGAGTTAATGAAACAATTATGTGATCCAAGGCTCTCAAAGTGTTTACTTAGAGAGTGCACTGAATGTAAGGATAAAACAATTTTATATAAAGAATTTTTCAATGACTCCGAAATCGTTTATTCCAAGTGGATTAAAAGAACCAAAGAGATAATAATTAAGAAAATAAATAAAAAGAATCAGGTAGTGTTACCATTAAAGAAAAAATAATTACAAAACCACTAATAGCAATACAGGAATTAGAAATGTTAATAGATCTTTTCCTTAGACATATCCATAATATTGAAGCTCAATATACTGCCATGAAGAACTTGAAGGAAAATTTAACGGTATCCGAAGCTGTCATCCGCGTGGATTTTTCGGAAAATTATGCATTAAAGTATGCTGAGGAAATCCAATCACTCCACTTTGGAGGTAGCAGGCAACAAATTAGCCTCCACACCTCAGTCATTTACACACAACATTTTTCTGTGGGTGCAATTCAGCCAGTTTCAGTATGCACCATCAGTAGTTGCATCAGGCATGACGTGGCAGCTATTTGGGCGCACCTGATCCCGCTGATACAACGAGCCCTAGACATAAACCCTTTCATCACAACAATACATTTCTTGACCGATTCACCAGTCTCAATACAGGAACAAATATATGTTCTATGTTATAACCCAGATCCAAAATTATTTTGACTTTATTTCTAGAATAACCACAAGCCATCATTCACCGCAATACACTTTTTAAAATTTTGTTGTTTATCTCTCAAATGCGATGTTTTTCTCATTGGCTAAATATACAAAACGATTACACCCGCTAAGGTATCCGTTATTTAGCAGCTACATTTAAGTGTTTAGTAATAAAAGTGTAAGTTAGTTACACAAAAACGCATCATATTAATTCTAAAAATGAAAATTCACCCGCCAGTGCTGAAACGGTTTTAGCATTGTCTTTCGACTATATGCAAAATTCACCTTTGCCCACTCTGCCTGTTCAAGAAATTTTTTACTATAGACAACTTTGGGTATACGAATTCTGTATACATAACA
The DNA here is from genome assembly GCF_018135715.1 of Danaus plexippus. Lineage (NCBI taxonomy): Eukaryota > Metazoa > Arthropoda > Insecta > Lepidoptera > Nymphalidae > Danaus > Danaus plexippus. The sequence goes on from NW_026869857.1 coordinate 1,269,886, forward strand.
TGAAGACTGGCAAAGGAACATTTTATTCTAATCATGAAGGACAAGCTTTGAAAGGTCCAAGCGAAGTGTCAGTTTCTTGGATGATTATATCAATAAATATGTTCCGGATTCGATAAAAGATCTTCATCTTTTTTGTGACGGCTGCCCAGGACAGAACAGAAATAATACGGTTATAAGATTTTTAATGGCCTTGTCGGCACAAAAAAAATGATGATCCATATACATATATTTTCCCGTCCGAGGCCATTAATTTAATGACTGCGACAGAAATTATTCTGTTGTCAAAAGGAAAATAAGATCGGAAGATCGGGTGTTCAGTCATGAACAATATATTGATCTGATTATAAAATCAAGCAATAATGCGAAATTTAACGTGGAACGAGTCAATACAGTAGACATAAAAGATTTTAATAAATGGGCTCAAATAAATTTTAAAGCTAAACCTTTATCATTGAGAAGTTACGGAAAAGCTGTACCGAAAAATCAAAAAGTTAATTTTGAAATGAATAAGACTCGCGAAATTCTTAGATCTCATTATGTGAACTAGTACGGACTGGAAATCGCAAACAAAATACGCCGGTTGGAGTACCTCAAGACGAAGAAAGCTAAATTATTACCATCCTTGAATTTCTTCAAGAGATGCTGGGATCATGACATCATACCAACATGTGTCAAAATATCACCTAAAAAAGACATCAAACATAGCGGCAGGATACTCCATCAGGCAAGTGAACGGTTACTTTGTCATCTTATTAGACAACATCGGTCGGATGCACGGCAGTTAGATTTTCAAATTGATGTTCTGAGTTACGAAATACAAAAATGTTTGTCCAAGACAGAATGGCAAAAATGTTTTGATATTATTAATAAACGTGAACAATCCACGTATAATCAATCGAAAAATAATAAAATTAATAAATTTAAAAAATTAACGGACAAAATAAAATTAGTAATCGTAATGGCAGTAGTTGTAATATTAATTTAAGTCGGGCAACACAGACATCGGTAACTGTCGTCAATCTATCAAAGCAAACCTTAGATAAACAAACCATTGAGATCCTTAAAAAAGGATTTCATTTTGCACCAGTGCCATCAAAATTACCGTTCGAAGACATTATCTGTAACGTTGAGGAATGTCTTCATAAGAATCATGTCACAAAAGAGGAGTCTGAAGCAATCCGGCAGGATGTTTCGTATGTTCTGCGCCGGAGCAAATTGCCTCGACAAAACATCTCTCGTCAAGAATCAGTTGCACTCAAACACCTTCGCAACAATGAAGACTTGACTGTCCTCCGTGCAGATAAAGGGAACGCGACCGTAATAATGGATACGAGTGATGAGTTTATGATAATAAAATAATCGAAATTCTTTCGGATAATTCTATTTATAAAAAAGTTAACAAAGACCCGACAACTAAAGTTTTAACAGGAACAAAATTTTTAATAAATAAATACAGTTCCAAATTTCTAGATCTAGATATCAAATCACTCGTACCATCGTGTGCAAAACCTCCAAAATTGTATGGGTTACCTAAAATCCATAAACAAGATGTTCCATTACGCCCAATAGTAAGCCAGATTGACTCACCAACTTATAAACTGGCTAAATTTCTTTCAAAGATATGATCACCACTCCGGGGCCACACAAAGTCATTTGTTAAGGATTCCTACCAGTTTGTCAAAGATATAAAACACCCAAAATTGACTGATAATGACAGTATGGTCAGTTTCGATGTACAGTCATTATTCACTAGTATACCCGTTCTTGACTTTATTGAGATTGTAAGAGGTAAGTTAAAGAATAAAAAGATTCCTATAGAATATGCAGAGCTATTAAAGCCTTGCTTAACATCTGGCTACCTCGTGTGGAAGGATGAATTCTACATACAAGTAGATGGAATTGCAATGGGTTCGCCGGTTTCCCCCGTTGTCGCTGACATATTCATGGAGGACTTCGACGTATGGGCCCTTTGCTCTCCTCCTATAAGACCTTTAGTATATAAACGGTATGTAGATGACACCTTCACAATATTAAATAAAAATAAAACATCTGCTTTTCTGAACCATCTTAATTCTATTAATAGCAAGATTCAGTTTACTATAGAAATAAAATCCAGAGGGTGTCCTACTAAGTATTTTTCCGATCTTTAGCCTTGGGCATACGGGTGGGTACGCGAGCCCGGATCCTCGTGCCACCACTTTCATACCTTTATCCTCAGTCCATGAAGGTGGTGTCCTGTACCTCCCCCCATTCCCCTTCCTAACCTCTTTCCCCCCTTCTCTATCTTTTCCTTTACTGGTTTTACCCGTAAAACGGGGTTTTGGAGGTCAAACGGCAGTCGCTCCGTTAAAACCACTCCTCGCCACTCACATGGTTGAAAACGTTAATGGACTGGGTACGGCTACCGTGTCAAGTACGGGCACGGCTAAAGACGTCAGTGCCCCAACGGAAACTCCGCTTTGCAACGTGGAATATTGGCTCTCTAACCGGACGATGCAGAGAACTCTCAGATGTACTCATGAAACGTCGGGTCCAGTGTGCGTTCCTCCAGGAAACTCTTATATGGCAGCGAATGTTGGCCAACACTGTCCAGGCACACTCAGGCAAATAATTCTTTAGCTTTCCTTGATATACTTGTCGTTAGGAATCCAGACAATACTTTGGGACATACTGTTTATAGGAAACTCACACATACTGATAGGAATCTCAATGGTAACTCACACCACCACCTTATCCAATTAGCTGCCGTTGGCAAATCTTTGTTACAGAGAGCCCAACACCTTTGTGATGCTGACCACCAAGAGGCCGAGCTGCAGCATGTAAAACATGCTCTCACCATCAACAACCTGCCCGTGCCTCGCCAGCATCGCAAGTACCGCTTGAAGCCACCCACAGTTCAACGACAACCTGCGATACTACTATATGTGAAGGGAGTTACTGACAGAACAGGCAACATTTTGAAGAAGGTTTCCATCAAAACTAATTACAAACCACATAAGAAAGTGAGCCAATTCTTGAGACCAACCAAGAGTAAGATTCCTTTGCAACAAGCGGATGTATACAAACTTGATTGTTACTGTGGCTCGTCATACATTGTGCAGACAAAGAGGAGCATCGGTACAAGGGTTAAAGAACACATCTCAGACATCAAAAATAGGCGCGTGTCGAAGTCAGCAGTGCGTGAACACACAATGGACAAACCAGGCCACTACATTCGGTTTGATAAACCACAAATCCTCCCTCGGGAAGACAAGTAGTTACCGAGGTTAATCCGCGAGGCTATTGAAATTAAAAAACATCCCAATTTCAATAGAATTGATGGCTGGAATCTCTCAAACAACACCCCTTCTTAAAAATATAAAATCCTATATCCGTGGCCACACCGCAAGACCTTGGGACACCGTAAGCGCATTCTGCCAGCATCCAGAGCGGTACGCCAGAAAATTCAGAAATCGATGGCGGTAGATGATAAATAACAGGACCAACAGACAGACATTCACATCTCGTCTGCCCGTGATCACGGTCGCGGAAAAGTAACCGAAACGTCGGGAGTATGTAGTTTTATACAAAGATAAGGCACGCGTAGTATATCCGAAAATATTCGATTCATTTAAATGAATAAAACTCGCGAACATCTTAGATCTCATTATGTGAACAGGTACGGACTGGAAATCGCAAACAGAATACGCCGGTTGGAGTACGTCAAGACGAAGAAAGCTAAATTATTACCATCCTTGAATTTCCTCAAGAGATGCCGGGATCACGACATCATACCAACATGTGTCAAAATATCACCTAAAAAAGACATCAAACATAGCGGCAGGATACTCCATCAGGCAAGTAAACGGTTACTTTGTCATCTTATTAGACAACATTTGTCGGATGCACAGCAGTTAGATTTTCAAATTGATGTTCTGAATTACGAAATACAAGAATGTTTGTCAAAGACAGATTGGCAAAAATGTTTTGATATTATTAATAAACGTGAACAATCCACGTATAACCAATCGAAAAATAATAAAATCAATAAATTTAAAAAATTTACGGACAAAATTAAAAGTAGTTATAGTTAACATGGCAATAATTCTAATATTAATTTAAGTCGGGCAACACAGACATCGGTAACTGTCGTCAATCTATCAAAGCAAACCTTAGATAAACAAACCATTGAGATCCTTAAAAAAGGATTTCATTTTGCACCAGTGCCATCAAAATTACCGTTCGAAGACATTATCTGTAACGTTGAGGAATGTCTTCATAAGAATCATGTCACAAAAGAGGAGTCTGAAGCAATCCGGCAGGATGTTTCGTATGTTCTGCGCCGGAGCAAATTGCCTCGACAAAACATCTCTCGTCAAGAATCAGTTGCACTCAAACACCTTCGCAACAATGAAGACTTGACTGTCCTCCGTGCAGATAAAGGGAACGCGACCGTAATAATGGATACGAGTGATGAGTTTATGATAATAAAATAATCGAAATTCTTTCGGATAATTCTATTTATAAAAAAGTTAACAAAGACCCGACAACTAAAGTTTTAACAGGAACAAAATTTTTAATAAATAAATACAGTTCCAAATTTCTAGATCTAGATATCAAATCACTCGTACCATCGTGTGCAAAACCTCCAAAATTGTATGGGTTACCTAAAATCCATAAACAAGATGTTCCATTACGCCCAATAGTAAGCCAGATTGACTCACCAACTTATAAACTGGCTAAATTTCTTTCAAAGATATGATCACCACTCCGGGGCCACACAAAGTCATTTGTTAAGGATTCCTACCAGTTTGTCAAAGATATAAAACACCCAAAATTGACTGATAATGACAGTATGGTCAGTTTCGATGTACAGTCATTATTCACTAGTATACCCGTTCTTGACTTTATTGAGATTGTAAGAGGTAAGTTAAAGAATAAAAAGATTCCTATAGAATATGCAGAGCTATTAAAGCCTTGCTTAACATCTGGCTACCTCGTGTGGAAGGATGAATTCTACATACAAGTAGATGGAATTGCAATGGGTTCGCCGGTTTCCCCCGTTGTCGCTGACATATTCATGGAGGACTTCGACGTATGGGCCCTTTGCTCTCCTCCTATAAGACCTTTAGTATATAAACGGTATGTAGATGACACCTTCACAATATTAAATAAAAATAAAACATCTGCTTTTCTGAACCATCTTAATTCTATTAATAGCAAGATTCAGTTTACTATAGAAATAAAATCCAGAGGGTGTCCTACTAAGTATTTTTCCGATCTTTAGCCTTGGGCATACGGGTGGGTACGCGAGCCCGGATCCTCGTGCCACCACTTTCATACCTTTATCCTCAGTCCATGAAGGTGGTGTCCTGTACCTCCCCCCATTCCCCTTCCTAACCTCTTTCCCCCCTTCTCTATCTTTTCCTTTACTGGTTTTACCCGTAAAACGGGGTTTTGGAGGTCAGACGGCAGTCGCTCCGTTAAAACCACTCCTCGCCACTCACATGGTTGAAAACGTTAATGGACTGGGTACGGCTACCGTGTCAAGTACGGGCACGGCTAAAGACGTCAGTACCCCAACGGAAACTCCGCTTTGCAACGTGGAATATTGGCTCTCTAACCGGACGATGCAGAGAACTCTCAGATTTACTCATGAAACGTCGGGTTCAGTGTCCGTTCCTCCAGGAAACTCTTATATGGCAGCGAATGTTGGCCAACACTGTCCAGGCACACTCAGGAGCTTCACGTCACAGAGATGAAGATGCTGAGGTGGATGTGTGGCGTAACGCGGACTGACCGTATACGTAACACATTTATCCGAGGTAGTTTTGGAGTCCGTGACGTAGCGGATAAGCTTCAAGAGAGTCGCCTGAGATGGTATGGCCACGTTGCACGCCGGCCTGAGAATTACGTTGGAAAAATTTGCCTTGATATGTCGGTCCCTGGAGCAAGACCCCCCAGGATGCCCAAGAAAGCGATGGCTGGACACCGTGAAGCAGGATATGAGAGCCAATGGACTTACCACCGCGGATGCTAAAGACCGTGCAAAGTGGAGGAGTTTGAGCAGGAAGGCAGACCCTGGCTAATGCTGGGATAATTGCCAGGAAGAAGAAGAAGAAGATTATTTGTAGTAAAAGGGGAAGTAGAAAATGTAAGAGAATATCTCCGGCAACAAGACATCATTCATAAATACCACAATGGGAAAACTTATCATCGAGGCATCAATGAATGCTACCTATCTCTCTCTCACAGATATTTTTGGCCTAAGATGAAGGAGCTTATATCAAAATATAAAACCGAATGCATTATATGTGGTCAAGCAAAATATGACCGCAACCCTAACAGGCAGCAGTTTCAAGTTTTAACACCTGCCTCAAGGCCATTTGAATTAGTACATTTAGATCTCTTGACTACACAAAGTGAACAATTCTTAACTATTGTAGATGAATTTTCTAAATTTGGTCAGTCCTATCATTTGGGAGATGGACTGCAGCTAGCGGCTTACAGGGTTTACTCAACTTCTGCACTAACCATGGCGTACCGAATACTATTATAACAGATAATGGAACTGAATTTACAAACCAGCTTATGGCAGAATTTGTTAAAATTCATCACCATAGGGTTGCTCCACATACACCAAATGAAAATGGAATTGTGGAAAGATTCCATTCTACTATACTAAAACATTTACGTATTACTAAACTAAGCCAAGAATCAGATTCAGTAATTAATATTACGCCTAACGCGATTTTAGCTTATAGCAGTAGGTATTCATAGTTTTACTGAGTGTAAACCTCTAGATCCTGCTACAGGACATTTCGATCCTCGTGATCCTTTTAATTTAGCCTTTCCGAACACTTGTTACAATAATACATGAGTGATCATAAAGCTAAAATGACCATAGTATATCATACTCCTTAGTTTTTGAGATAGGTATTAACGAGCGGACTAATATAATGGCAGGAAAAAATAACGATCGCGAGCCTGAAGTTACACATTCATATAAATAACCTGCTTTCATTAAAAATCCAGTTGCCTCGCGTCAAAAGTTACCTCCGCGTTACACAGTGACGAGGTGACAGTGAACGAAAACAAGGTCTTATTTCCAGGTCAAGATTAAAAAGAGTAAGTAAAAGTGCACAATTCTTACAGTAAACTCCTGGTACTTCATCTCTTCCTCATACCAGCCCTAATGCAAGCAATAAAACTTGAGAGTTTGGAAAATAGACCCGGAATTAACATTCCATTTAAACTAGGTTTAGCTAAGATTATATGTCACTACTATTCTTTCATAGACCACATAGACCTTCATGAGCTACGCGGTACAATCGAGTCTGTAAAAAACCAGATAGATAGCTTTAGCCCTCAATTACATAACGGAACCAACTCATTATATCAACCTCACATGAATTACTTGAAAAATGAGATTTAAAATGTTTTAAATCAATTAAAGTCTTTTGAGACAGATCGTGCAAAGAGAGGCCTCATAGATGGACTCGGGTCCGTGATTATAAATATAACAGGAAATCTCGATTATACGGATACTCAGCATTATAATGAAGCTAAGATCCCTTAAAAATGATAGTTACCTATATGGTAGGCAATAGGTGTTAGATTTAGATATCAGGGACTACTTTGTGAAAATTAACATAGTAGGTTCTTGCTACGTAGGAAATAAAATAGTAATAGTTTATAAAATTCCTATAGTTTTGCCTTATAAATATGATATGTAGGTATAAACTACCAATTATACCTAACCTTAATCAAGAAGTCCTTATTCCGCCATTCCCTTACCTAACCTTGTATGAGAAAGATTTCATGTACATAGAGGCAGGGTGCCCTAAGTGCAGTAAATGGTATCTTTGCGAGGACAATCGCCAACTTCAAAGGAATCCAAAGACTGTATCCAGCAACTTATCTTAACTCAGCAACGTGCGTAGTCGTGCAACCCTATCACAGTGTCATTGAAAAAGGCAGAATTCGAGAAATTCGACGATCTACACTACAGCATCAGTTCCCTAGCTCCAACTAAAACTAATTTATCCCGTGGACAAGATTCGTGTTTCAAACTATACGGCAGCTACTTCGTTACAATTCCTCAAGCATGTTATTGTGAAACATCGCAATTTTCAGTAACGAACGCCAATAACCGGCTACAAGGACAAGCGTTGAGAATAATGGACCTGCCCAGCTACAACGTCTTTCCAGCCTCAGCATCCAAAATCAAGCTGAACTCTATTAATTTGAAGAGCACCTACATGAAATAGACACAAAGGTCGGCTTACAACCTTTGCTGACACACTAGCCGCCGCTCTGTTACGTCGCAAGTTTTTCTACAAGCGAATATTACATGGCGGAGAAAACCCTGAAGACAACCAGATGGAATTGCAAGCAGTCTACACCATCCTAACAGCAACCAGAAGGGTCGATCTCAATCAACCCCCAGCTCAATTCACAACTAACGTTGCCCATGCTCGCTGATCTTCAGGAGGGAGGTGTCACGCGACGGTGTCATAGTGATAGTAAAATTAAATATTAAGAGAATTACGGTGTAAACCCAGGTCGCGCTAAGCTTCTAAGTAAACTTGTTCATTCTACACGGGTCTGACTCAGCAGTTCCGTATGAACAGACTTAGAATATTGTGTCACTATTCGGTCGTACAATATAGTCGAACCAATTAAATGTAATTTAGATATAAAATAAAATAAAGTCATTTAAATTTTGGTTTCATTGCATCCACCGACCGTCGAAATCATAATTCGGAACAGCTTCGAGGGAAAGTATAATATTATCAATACGATGCCAGGATTGACGCGTCATTCTTCATCGAGAATCACAGAAGTAGAAATGTCAAGTTTTGAATTATATTTTCCACCTCCGCTGATACATAATATTTTGATTTATAGGAATATTGAGGGTAGACGTGTTTTTGATATAGAATGGACTGATATTAACAGTACTGAATTGTTCGCGTTTATAGGTTTACTTTTGTTAGCTCGTGTGTTTCTTTCAATAATTAAAGTAATGAAAGTTTATGGGATTCTAATACAGACAGACCCATATTTGCAGCGACCATGTCAATTAAGACGTTAAAAAAATTTCAAGAGGTTCGATAACAGAGAGACTCGAAGCGAACGGCGATTATTAGATAATAATATTTTTAAAATATGCCTATAGAATATGCAGAGCTATTAAAGCATTGCCTATCATCTGGCTACCTCATGTGGAAGGATGAATTCTACATACAAGTAGACGGAGTTGCAATGGGTTCTCCGGTTTCCCCTGTTGTTGCTGATATGTTCATGGAGGACTTCGAGGCGCGAGCCCTTTGCTCTCCTCCAATAAAACCTTTAATATATAAACGGTTTGTAGATGACACCTTCACAATATTAATTAAAAATAAAACATCTGCTTTTCTTAACCACCTTAATTCTATCAATAGCAAGAATCAGTTTACTATAGAATTAGAGGCAAATAATTCTTTAGCTTTCCTTGATATTCTTGTCATTAGGAACCCTGACAATGCTTTGGCACATACTGTTTATAGGAAACCCACACATACTGATAGGTATCTCAATGGTAACTCACACCACCACCCTATGCAGTTAGCTGCCGTTGGCAAATCTTTGTTACAGAGAGCCCAACACCTTTGTGATTCTGACCACCTAAAGGCCGAGCTGCAACATGTTAAACATGCTCTCATCACCAACAACCTGCCCGTGCCTCGCCAGCATCGCAAGAACCACTTGAAGCCACCCACAGTTGAGAGACAACCTGCGATACTAACATATGTGAAGGGAGTTACTGACAGAATAGGCAACATCTTGAAGAGGGTTTCGATCAAGACTATTTGAATATGCAATTTCGAAAAGGGCACATGTCAGATATTTTTATGATTCCGACAGTGAAATTCCGAAAAAAAGAAAGGTGTTACAAATACTGAGAAATATAAACATGTTGGTTGTCATTAGAACTTCTAAAATCAAAGGTTTACCTCATTTAAACCACAAAGGGAAACGAGTACCAGGACGACAAACAGGAGTGAGTTGCCGATGCCCCCTAAAACGTTTTGAGAAAATGTCTGAAGACGATATGGATACCTTGATTGAACGAATCAACTCTTTTCGGACAACAAACGGACAAGATCTTCAAGGCATGATAGAGTTATTTGTACCTAGAGACACCTCAAAACGAACCGAGGATCAGACTAAAACAAAACCTAAAACGATTTCCTGCAAAAATTTTGTCGACATTGGCACGGAAAGAAAAAAGGTTTGTATATCTGCGTTCGTAAATTTTGCAGGGAATAATCCTTAAGAGATGTCGACGTTTGGCAGAACTAAAAAGACAAAATAAAATACCACAAGACCTGAGAGGCAAAGCAAAAGGTTCAAGAAACTAAGAATGGAAATATCTAGACTAAAAGCAGTACTCTACAACAATAATGATTTGCCAAATAACAGTAATGTCGGTAATAATCAGAAAATAACTATACAAAAATTACATAGAAAAATGTTTTCAGGTGCTGCTGATTCTCAGATGAGGTCTAGAAATAAGACTACATTAAGTTTTCTTCGCCAAGAAGTGATAGAATCCATTAAAATTTTTTACACTAATGACGATGTTAGTACTATTTCTGCTGGCAAGAAAGAATTTATAACAAGAAAAAAGGTAAGGATGCAGAAACGCTATCTAACAGCTTCATTAAAAGTTTTACATCAGAAATTACTTAAAGAGACCAATGTTAAGGTTAGTTATTCGCTTTTTTACAAAACATCGTCCGTTTTGGGCACTTTTTCCAAAAGCTTCAGACAGACAGACTTGTTAATGTGCTCAGCATACAAATATAGAATTATTAATCAAATCTTTATACAACTCGTCTATAATTGCAGAGAATAATTCTCACGAGTTAATGAAACAATTATGTGATCCAAGGCTCTCAAAGTGTTTACTTAGAGAGTGCACTGAATGTAAGGATAAAACAATTTGATATAAAGAATTTTCCAATGACTCCGAAATCGTTTATTTCAAGTGGATTAAAAGAACCAAAGAGATAATAACCAAGAAAATAAATAAAAAGAATCAGGTAGTGTTACCATTTAAGAAAAAATAATTACAAAACCACTAATAGCAATACAGGAATTAGAAATGTTAATAGATCTTTTCCTTAGACATATCCATAATATTGAAGCTCAATATACTGCCATGAAGAACTTGAAGGAAAATTTAACGGTATCCGAAGCTGTCATCCGCGTGGATTTTTCGGAAAATTATGCATTAAAGTATGCTGAGGAAATCCAATCACTCCACTTTGGAGGTAGCAGGCAACAAATTAGCCTCCACACCTCAGTCATTTACACACAACATTTTTCTGTGGGTGCAATTCAGCCAGTTTCAGTATGCACCATCAGTAGTTGCATCAGGCATGACGTGGCAGCTATTTGGGCGCACCTGATCCCGCTGATACAACGAGCCCTAGACATAAATCCTTTCATCACAACAATACATTTCTTGACCGATTCACCAGTATCTCAATACAGGAACAAATATATGTTCTATGTTATAACCCAGATCCGAAATGATTTTGACTTTATTTCTAGAATAACCTGGAATTAAACAGAGACAGGGCATGGAAAGGGCGCCCCTGACGGTGTTGGAGCTGTCTTAAAGAGAACTGCTGATAAAATGGTCAGTTACGGACGAGATATTGGAAACTTTAATCAATTTTGCGAGGTATTGAAGGAAAATATAGAAAACATTATTGTGATAACTGTACCCGAAGACTCCATTATACGGAGAGAAAATCTTCTTCCGAAAAATCTCAAAGCTTTCAGAGGAACTCTTTCCGTGCACCAAGTCCTCTGGAATTCCTTCTCGACCAAGATTACTTTGAGAAAAGTAAGCTGTTTCCTTTGTGATGCCGATGAGCGTTGCATACATGACAAAAACCTTGGGTTTTATTACAGTGGCCAGAACACCCGTTCTAAAAATAATAATACTGAATCAGAAAATGTAACGATGTTAACCGCAACTGCAGCCACTCGTACAAAAATTGTTGATAAAAATAAAACAATTGTTGTATTAAAAGACATTACAATCAAAGATCAAAATTATATAAATTTTCATTATTTTAATAAACCGTCCACATCTATGTGATCAAGCTTTTTTAATTTTTATATATGGGGAGACTATATTTTGTCTTAGCTAATTATTTTAAGGAGCTTCTATTAGTTCAGCATTCAGCAAAAATGTGGTCGTCACAGGCGTAGAATAAAGTTGTTTGTGAGGTATTAGTAATTAAACCAAAGATTATTGTTTTTTTAGGGGCTAGTTGCTTTCTATCTATATATTTTTTTTTTCTCATAAATAAAAGGTTGATTATATTTATAGTTTGCTTTATTTCAATCATTCACCTCTACTTGCTATCATTGCATTCAGCATTGATATCATTTAAATCCACACGCCATCACTTTTAAAAATTTTGTGATTTATCTCAAATGCGATGTTTTTCTCATTGGCTAAATGTACAAAACGATTACACCCGCTCAGGTATCCGTTATTTATTTGTTTAGTAATAAAAGTGTAAGTACACAAAATCGCATCATATTAATTCTAAAAATGAAAATTAACCCGCCAGTGATGAAACGGTTTTAGCATTGTCTTTCGAGTATATGCAAAATTCACCTTTGCCCACTCTGCCTGTTCAAGAATTTTTTTATTATAGACAACTCTGGGTATACGAATTCTGTAGACATAACATGAAGACTGGCAAAGGAACATTTTATTCTTATCATGAAGGACAAGCTTTGAAAGGTCCAAGCGAAGTGTCGAGTTTCTTGGATGATTATATCAATAAATATGTTCCGGATTCGATAAAAGATCTTCATCTTTTTTGTGACGGCTGCCCAGGACAGAACAGAAATAATACGGTTATAAGATTTTTAATGGCCTTGTCGGCACAAAAAAAATGATGATCCATATACATATATTTTCCCGTCCGAGGCCATTAATTTAATGACTGCGACAGAAATTATTCTGTTGTCAAAAGGAAAATAAGATCGGAAGATCGGGTGTTCAGTCATGAACAATATATTGATCTGATTATAAAATCAAGCAATAACGCGAAATTTAACGTCAAAAAAGTCAATACAGAAGACATTAAAGATTTTAATAAATGGGCTCAAATAAATTTTAAAGCTAGACCTATATCATTGAGAAGTTACGGAAAAGCTGTCCCGAAAAATCAAAAAGTCAATTTTGAAGTATCGACTTATTATGTATTGTTTTTTGACCCAAGCAAACCTGGCGAAGTAATCGCAAAAAACTATATAGATAGTGACATTTCCCAAGAAGTTTACATTCTTTGAAAAGTAAAAGGTACTTGTAGTAGCTTACCTAGCCAAGTTAATTTAGCTCACAGTGTCAAAGTACCTATAAATCATTTAAAATTGCTGACATTTCAAAGGTGAAACAATACGTACCGGCAGAATTTTTAGAATTTTATGAAGAAATTCTATAATGGCCAACTACTACTATATTACATATATTTCAAATGTTTTTTTTTTCTATTTTTTGTACTCATATCAGTAAATTTCGAAAAGTGCACATATCACAAATATAAAGTATCTAATAATATATTGATATTAAATAAAAAATAAATCAATTAAGCATTTTTGAAGGATAATTAACATCAAAATATAACTCATACTCACTTTTAAAATTAGTGCACTAGTTTGAAAAACAACCAGTTTTTTTCAATTCCTAAACATTTTTAATTTTCAGAGATGTGCCCTTTCCGAATTGGCATATTCATTTACAAACAACATAAGAAAGTGAGCCAATTCTTGAGACCCATAGAGAGTACCATTCCTCTGCAACAAGCGGGTGTATACAAACTTGATTGTTACTGTGGCTTGTCATACATTGTAGAGACAGAGGAGCATCGGCACAAGGGTTAAAGAACACATCTCAGACATCAAAAATAGGCGCTTGTCGAAGTCAGCAGTGTGTGAACACACAATGGACAACCCAGGCCTCTACATTCGGTTTGATAAACCACAAATCCTCGCTCGGGAAGACAAGTAAATACCGAGGTTAATCCGTGAGGCTATTGAAATTAAAAAAACATCCCAAATTCAATAGAATAGATGGCTGGAATCTCTCAAACAACACCCCTTCTTAAAAATATAAAATCCCATATCCGTGACCACACCGCAAGACCTTGGGACACCGACACCGTAAGCGCATTCTGCCGGCATCCAAAGCGGTACGCCAGAAAATTCAGAAATCGATGGCGGTAGATGATAAATAACAGGACCAACTGACAGACATACACATCTCGTCTGCCCGTGATCACGGTTGCTGAAAAATAACCGAAACGTCGGGAGTATGTAATTTTTTACAAAAATAAATCACGCGTAGAATATCCGAAAAATATTAGTTTCACTTAAATGAATAAAACTCGCTAACATCTTAGATCTCATTATGTGAACCAGTACGGACTGGAAATCGCAAACAAAATACGCCGGTTGGAGTACCTCAAGACGAAGAAAACTAAATTATTACCATCCTTGAATTTCCTCAAGAGATGCCGGGATCACGACATCGTACCAACATGTGTCAAAATATCACCTAAAAAAGACATCAAACATAGCGGCAGGATACTCCATCAGGCAAGTGAACGGTTACTTTGTCATCTTATTAGACAACATCGGTCGGATGCACGGGTGTTAGATTTTCAAATTGATGTTCTGAGTTACGAAATACAAAAATGTTTGTCTAAGACGGATTGGCAAAAATGTTTTGATATTAGTAATAAACGTGAACAATCCACGTATAATCAATCGAAAAATAATAAAATTAATAAATTTAAAAAATTTACGGACAAAATAAAATTAGTAATCGTAATGGCAGTAGTTGTAATATTAATTTAAGTCGGGCAACACAGACATCGGTAACTGTCGTCAATCTATCAAAGCAAACCTTAGATAAACAAACCATTGAGATCCTTAAAAAAGGATTTAATTTTGCACCAGTGCCATCAAAATTACCGTTCGAAGACATTATCTGTAACGTTCAGGAATGTCTTCATAAGAATCATGTCACGAAAGAGGAGTCTGAAGCAATCCGGCAGGATGTTTCGTATGTTCTGCGCCGGAGCAAATTGCCTCGACAAAACATCTCTCGTCAAGAATCAGTTGCACTCAAACACCTTCGCAACAATGAAGACCTGACTGTCCTCCGTGCAGATAAAGGGAACGCGACCGTAATAATGGATACGAGTGATTATGATGATAAAATAATCGAAATTCTTTCGGATAATTCTATTTATAAAAAAGTTAACAAAGACCCGACAAGTAAAGTTTTAAATAAAAATAAAACATCTGCTTTTCTGAACCATCTTAATTCTATTAATAGCAAGATTCAGTTTACTATAGAATTAAAATCCAGAGGGTGTCCTACTAAGTATTTTTCCGATATTTAGCCTTGGGCGTACGGGTACGCGACCCCGGATCCTCGAGCCACCACTTTTATACCTTTATCCTCAGTCCATGAAGGTGGTGTCGTGTACCTCTCCCCATTCCCCTTCCTAACCTCTTTCCCCCCTTCTCTATCTTTTCCTTACCTGGTTTTACCCGTAAAACAGGGTTTTGGAGGTCAGACGGCAGTCGCTCCGATAAAGCACTCATCGTCACTCACATGGTTGAAAACGTTAATGGACTGGGTACGGTTAGGGCGTCGCCGATAAACGACGCGCAGACACATCGCCCTACACCTGCGATAAGTGGGCACCCCAACGGAAACTCCGCTTTGCAATGTGGAATATTGGCTTTCTAACCGGACGATGCAGAGAACTCGCAGATGTACTCATGAGACGTCAGGTCCAGTATGCGTTCCTCCAGGAAACTCTTATATGGCAGCGAATGTTGGCCAACACTGTCCAGGCACACTCAGGAGCTTCACGTAACGGAGATGAAGATGCTGAGGAGGATGTGTGGAGTTACGCGGGCTGACCGTATACGTAACACATTTACCCGAGTTAGTCTTGGAGTCCGTGACGTAGCAGATAAGCTTCAGGAGAGTCGCCTGAGATGGTATGGCCACTTTGCACGCCGGCCTGAGAACTATGTCGGCAAAATTTGCCTCGATATGTCGGTCCCTGGAGCAAGACCCCCAGGCCGCCCAAGAAAGCGATGGCTGCACACCGTGAAGCAGTATATGAGAGCCAATGGACTTACCACCGAGGATGCTAAAGACCGTGCAAAGTGGAGGAGTTTGAGCAGGAGGGCAGACCCTGGCTAATGCTGGGATAAATTGCCAAGAAGAGGACGAAATTTACTATAGAATTAGAGGCAAATAATTCTTAGCTTTCCTTGATATACTTGTCGTTAGGAATCCAGACAATACTTTGGGACATACTGTTTATCGAAAACCCACACATACTGATAAGTATCTCAATGGTAACTCACACCACCACCCTATGCAGTTAACTGCCGTTGGCAAATCTTTGTTACAGAGAGCCCAACACCTTTGTGATGCTGACCACCTAGAGGCCGAGCTGCAGAATGTAAAACATGCTCTCACTATCAACAACCTGCCCGTGCCTCGCCAGCATCGCAAATACCGCTTGAAGCCACCCACAGTTGAACGACAACCTGCGATACTACCATATGTGAAGAAAGTTACTGACAGAACAGGCAACATTTTGAAGAAGGTTTCCATCAAAACTATTTACAAACCACATAAGAAAGTGAGCCAATTCTTGAGACCAACCAAGAGTAACATTCCTTTGCAACAAGCGGGTGTATACAAACTCGATTGTGACTGTGGCTTGTCATACATTGTGCAGACAAAGAGAAGCATCGGTACAAGGGTTAAAGAACACATCTGAGATATCAAAAATAGGCGCGCGTCGAAGTCAGCAGTGTGTGAACACACAATGGACAAACCAGGCCACTACATTCGGATTGATAAACCACAAATCCTCGCTCGGGAAGACAAGTATATACCGAGGTTAATTCGCGAGGCTATTGAAATTAAAAAACATCCCAATTTCAATAGAGAAGATGGCTGGAATGTATCCAACACCTGGGACTCCCTTCTTAAAAATATAAAATCCCATGTCCGTAACCACACCGCAGGACCTCAAGACACCGTAAGCGCATTCTGCCGGCATCCAAAGCGGTACGCCAGAAAATTAAGAAATCGATGGCGGTAGATGATAAATAACAGGACCAACTGACAGACATTCACATCTCGTCTGACCGTGATCACGGTTGCTGAAAAGTAACCGAAACTTCGGGAGTATGTAGTTTTATACAAAGATAAAGCACGCGTAGTTTATCCGAAAAATATTAGTTTCATTTAAATGTATAAAACTCGTTAAAATCTTAGATCTTATTATGTGAATCAGTACGGACTGGAAATCGCAAACAGAATACGCCGGTTGGAGTACCTCAAGACGAAGAAAGCTAAATTATGACCATCCTTGAATTCCCTCAAGAGATGCCGGGATCACGACAACGTACCAACATGTGTCAAAATATCACCTAAAAAAGACATCAAACATAGCGGCAGGATACTCCATCAGGCAAGTAAACGGTTACTTTGTCATTTTATTAGACAACATTTGTCGGATGCACAGCAGTTAGATTTTCAAATTGATGTTCTGAATTACGAAATACAACAATGTTTGTCAAAGACAGATTGGCAAAAATGTTTTGATATTATTAATAAACGTGAACATTTACGTGAACAACAATGAACAACAACAACGTGAACATAATAAAATTAATAAATTTAAAAAATTAACGGACAAAATAAAATTAGTAATCGTAATGGCAGTAGTTGTAATATTAATTTAAGTCGGGCAACACAGACATCGGTAACTGTCGTCAATCTATCAAAGCAAACCTTAGGTACACAAACCATTGAGATCCTTAAAAAAGGATTTAATTTTGCACCAGTGCCATCAAAATTACCGTTCGAAGTCATTATGTGTAACGTTGAGGAATGTCTTCATAAGAATCATGTCACGAAAGAGGAGTCTGAAGCAATCCGGCAGGATGTTTCGTATGTTCTGCGCCGGAGCAAATTGCCTCGACAAAACATCTCTCGTCAAGAATCAGTTGCACTCAAACACCTTCGCAACAATGAAGACTTGACTGTCCTCCGTGCAGATAAAGGGAACGCGACCGTAATAATGGATACGAGTGATTATGATGATAAAATAATCGAAATACTTTCAGATAATTCTATTTATAAAAAAGTTAACAAAGACCCGACAACTAAAGTTTTAACAGGAACAAATTTTTTAATAAATAAATACAGTTGCAAACTTCTAGATCTAGATATCAAATCACTCGTACCATCGTTTGCAAAACCTCCAAAATTGTATGGATTACCTAAACTCCATAAACAAGATGTTCCATTACGCCCAATTGTAAGCCAGATTGACTTACAAACTTATAAACTGGCTAAATTTCTTTCAAAGATATTATCTCCACTCCGGGGCCACACAAAGTCATTTGTTAAGGATTCCTACCAGATTGTCAAAGATATAAAACACCCAAAATTGACTGATAATGACAGTATGGTCAGTTTCGATGTACAGTCATTATTCACTAGTATACCCGTTCTTGACTGCATTCTTGTCTCCCCCGTTGTCGCTGACATATTCATGGAGGACTTCGAGGTGCGAGCCCTTTGCTCTCCTCCTATAAGACCTTTAGTATATAAACGGTATGTAGATGACACCTTCACAATATTAACACGTTCGCGCGCGGTACGTCGGTGGGCGATAGAAGATAAAAAAACTAACGCGACACTACGTCGACAGTCGTTCAAGTTTGAAATCTAGTAATCCACCGTACGTCGACGGGCGGTATTGTTTCCTATTAAATATTAGCGGGAAATTTTTTTTGTCCCCGTACGAACCCTCAGAAATTTGCTAGTGTCACATTGAATGGTAAAAACTTACTAGAAAGGGACAGCCATATCTCCACTACATTGACAATTGTAATACACACTGCACACAGACACAACGTCCGTCGGCGGTCGCGGTCAATAGACTTTGGTTCACTCGTTCGGTCAGTGCGCATTTGCGAGCGAATTGGATTGGGTGCGTGCGAGTTTTGCGCGGTTTCAAGGTAATATCCTTATAATAAAAATATTTACGTGTACTTGTGTATATTGTATGTGTTTAGTGTGATTTATTACACTATTTTATTTACCAATCGAAGTTATATGTTTGTGTTTTTACCCTTTAGATGGAATCCAATGACCCATACCAAAGCCAACAAAATCGTATACAAAAATTGTTTGACAAAGCTTCATCGTCAGAATCTAGCCAAGATCCTTATGCAGATGATGGAGAATATGGTTCCGACCAATGCTACGTACCTTCTGATGAAGATAATTGCAGTAGTTCCGATTCAGAAACCGTGGTAAGAGTACATCAACCGAACAAGTCACGACGACGTGTCGGTGGATCGTCTGATTCAAGTAAGTCTTCTACCGATTTATCAGATGTTCCTGACCAAAATTTATCACAATCGGAGCATCAAACTGAGCAAGAATCTCAGCAAAACGAAAATGTTCAGCCTTCTACTAGTAGAACTGAGATAGAAAGACATCTACTCGTACTTACTCATAATTCCCAGTCTAATAGTAACAACGAGCCAAACAACGACGACTTCGATAGTCAGGATTGGTCCTCTACACTAGTTGACATTCCAGAATTTAATTTTGATTCATCAATAGAAGGCATATCAGTAAACAAAGAGAATGTAAACAATCCTCGGGATATGTTTGATATTGTTTTTCCTAAACATTTCGTCGATTATATTGTGCAATGTACAAATGCCTATGGTAATAAGTTGTGTTCTACTAAGAGACCCCACACCAGACATAGTCGAAGGGCTGTATTTCGAGAGACCAATAATGAAGAAATATTGAAATTTTTGGGTCTATGTTTGCTGAAAGGACATGTTAAATGCCCTAAACAACGTAACCTGTTTACCTACACAAATCATTTGTCTTATCACCCAATTTTTACATATGTTATGTCTGCTAGAAGACATGAGCAATTATTGCGTTGTCTTTACGCTTCTGAAGTTGATGCTAAGGGATCAAGAAAAATAACTCCGTTTATTGACACAGCTACAGCACATTTTCAAAAGATTTACAATGTTGGTAAAAAACTTTCTTTAGACGAATCTTTACTTCTATTCCGAGGGCGATTGCAATTTCGTCAATATATTAAATCTAAAAAGGCTCGTTACGGTATCAAGTTCTATGAGCTCACAACGTCGGATGGATATGTCTTGAATATTTACATGTATTGTGGTAAAGAAAATCTAGAAGAAAACATTTCAAAGACTGAAGACCTAGTTTTGAGGCTAATGCGACCTTACCTTTTGAAGGGACACCTTTTATATATGGACAACTTTTATAACTCTGTTAGCTTGTGCAAGAAATTACTCGGTTTGAGAACTCACACTGTTGGAACGTTGCGGTCAAATAGGAAAGGTAATCCTGACAGTATTGTAAAGAAAAAATTAAAGAAAGGTGAACACGTTTGGGTCCGA
This sequence comes from Danaus plexippus, assembly GCF_018135715.1. Taxonomy (NCBI): domain Eukaryota; kingdom Metazoa; phylum Arthropoda; class Insecta; order Lepidoptera; family Nymphalidae; genus Danaus; species Danaus plexippus. Next base: position 1,290,457 of record NW_026869857.1, read on the forward strand.
AAGAACAATGTTTACGTATCTAAATGGAGGGATAGTCGCCCTGTCCTGATGATTTCTACAAACACTCATCCTACAATGGTTGAAGTACAAAACAGATTTGGGAGAAAGAAGATGAAGCCTCTTGAGGTGGCGACTTATAATAATCATATGTCAGGAATTGCTCGCTTAGACCAAATGGTCTCTTATTATTCAAGCCCTAGAAAAACAATTCGTTGGTATAAAAAAGTATTATTTCATCTTTTAGACATATCAGTGTGGAATGCATATTTTTTGTACAAAAAATACAAAAAAAATAATGACAAAAGTTATGAATTTATTATGTTTAGAGAGGAATTGATAAAAGACTTGATAAAACTCGATACTAATATAAATGTAAAGGACTTGGTCAACAAGAAAAGTATGCATTACAACAGGCTACACAATAATATACCAGCAATTGAGCGTAATGAGAGATCTTTAGATAGAATGAAGGGCCACTGGCCTGAACGAATTGAATCTAATCCTGGCAGCAAGAAAAAATATGCTTTTTTAAAATGCCGTGTTTGTTCCAAAGATGGAAAACGCGTAGAAACTAGTTACCGTTGCAAAGGATGTCCACAAAACCCTCCACTTTGTCCATCTTGCTTCGAGGCCTGGCATAACGAAATTAATTTATAATAACATAATTACCAGTAATTTCTAAGGTCATTTTGTTTACTAATTTTTTATTATGAAAGTTGATTTATTATGAGTAAAAGTTTCGTACCTACCTAATTATTAATTAACATTATTATTGATCTCACACTCCTAAGATTGTTTTGTTATAAGAAAGTTGATTTATTATAAGTAAAAGTGCCTTACCTAGTTATAGTTTCAAATATTGATACCTTATTCTTAAGATTAATTAAACATTTTAGTACAAAAAATATATGTTTTATTATTGAACGCCTCAAAACGTTAAGGGGCAGAACACCTACATGATAGAAACAAATCTGCCAGAACGCCCTAGGACGTGCGACGCCTGAAGACGTTCTGTCATTTGGTATGGTATTGGTAAGCGGATCTACGCAAGTACGCCTATGGACTTAGTATGGAAAAAACGTGTGTCAAAATGCCAAAATTTGTCATGCATTACAGCGCGCGAACGTGTTAAGTCAAAAAGACGCGGTAAACTGCGCGCTAGAGTGCTGTTTCACCAAGACAACGCCCCGGCTCACAAAGCCGCAGTTGCGATGGCTGCCATTGAAGAAATGGGGTTCGAACTGCTCGAACACCCTCCCTATTCGCCAGATCTAGCTCCCAGTGACTTCTACCTCTTTCCTCGGCTCAAAGAACATCTCCAGGGCAACAAATTTGAGGACAATAGTGAAGTGATGGCCGCAGTGGAGGCATTTTTGGAGGGTCAAGACAAATAATTTTTTTCTAAGGGAATCATGGGCTTAGAAAAAAGATACACTAAATGTATTAACTTGTTAGGAGACTATGTTGAAAAATAAAATACTTTTTTTTATCTTATAGTTCTGTTTCATATTGATTATCATTACTTATTGATCACCCCTCGTACTGTTTATAGGAAACCCACACATACGGATAGGTATCTCAATGGTAACTCACACCACCACTCTATCCAGTTAGCTACCGTTGGCAAATCTTTGTTACAGAGAGCCCAACACCTTTGTGATGCTGACCACCTAAAGGCCGAGCTGCAGCATGTAAAACATGTTCTCATCATCACCGACCTGCCCATGCCTCGCCAGCATCGCAAGAACCGCTTGCAGCCACCCACAGTTGACAGACAACCTGCGATACTAACACATGTGAAGGGAGTTACTGATAGAACAGGCAACATTTTGAAGAAAGTTTCGATCAAGACTATTAGAATATGCAATTTCGAAAAGAGCACATATCGGATATTTTGTGAAATATGTTTTTTTATACCAATGTGACGTGAATGCTTGTCTACACCCATTAAGATCGAAAACAGCGCATCTCTGGTATTAATTCTATTATAAACGTCATCGCCTGTTCATAAACAATCTCGAAAAGGGCACAACTCTGGGAGATGTGCCCTTTTCGTACTTTTTGATTTAAAAGTACGACCGTTATATCTCTCTCTTTCTTTTTTTGGTATGAAGTAATATAATCAAATATTGCATCAGTCATTGTTTTGCCAGCAGTTAGCTAAGACGTTCTGTTGTGCTTTCAAAATGATTTCTTATGATTCCGACAGTGAAATTCCGAAAAAAAGAAAGGTGTTACAAATACTGAGAAATATAAACATGTTGGTTGTCATTAGAACTTCTAAAATCAAAGGTTTACCTCATTTGAACCACAAAGGGAAACGAGTACCAGGACGACAAACAGGAGTGAGTTGCCGATGCCCCCTAAAATGTTTTGAGAAAATGTCTGAAGACGATATGGATACCTTGATTGAACGAATCAACTCTTTTCGGACAACAAACGGACAAGATCTTCAAGGCATGATAGAGTTATTTGTATCTAGAGACACCTCAAAACGAACCGAGGATCAGACTAAGACAAAACCTAAAACGATTTCCTGCAAATATTTTGTTGACATTGGCACGGAAAGAAAAAAGGTTTGTATATCTGCGTTCATAAGTTTACATGGAATAACCGTAAAGAGATGTCGATGTTTGGCAGAACTAAAAAGACAAAATAAAATACCACAAGACCTGAGAGGCAAAGCAAAAGGTTCAGGAAGTAATGTTATTCCTGGTGAATATTGCATTAAAATTCACGAATTCATAGATAATTTTAATAAGAAGAAAATCCATTACTGTAACAATGTTACAAAGGAATATTTGTCATCCTCTTTAAATATCAAAAAATTACATGACATGTTTTTGAGCCGGTTCCCTGAAATGACAGACAAAATTAACTATCAGTGTTTTCGACAATATTTTCATAAAAATTTTGACTTGTCATTTGGTAGACCACAAATCGACGTTTCCAGTAAGTGCGAAGAACTGACTGTTAAAATAAGGAATCCTCATTTAAATGATGCCGCTAAGAGAACAGCTGCTGCAGAAATAATAGCGCACAAGCGTCGTGCAAGCAAATTTTATAAAAAAATTAAGGAAATACAACAAAAATGTGCCAGTGATGAAACGGTTTCAGGAATGTCTTTCGACTATATGCAAAATTTACCTTTGCCTACTCTGCCTGTTCAAGAAATTTTTTATTATAGACAACTTTGGGTATACGAATTCTGTGTACATAACATGAAGACTGGCAAAGGAACATTTTATTCTTATCATGAAGGACAAGCTTTGAAAGGTCCAAACGAAGTGTCGAGTTTCTTGGATGATTATATCAATAAATATGTTCCAGATTCGATAAAAGATCTTCATCTTTTTTGTGACGGCTGCCCAGGACAGAACAAAAATAACACGGTTATAAGATTTTTAATGGCCTTGTCGGCCCAAAAAAATATGATGATCCATATATATTTTCCCGTCCGAGGCCATTCATTTAATGACTGCGACAGAAATTTTTCTGTTGTCAAAAGGAAAATAAGACGCGAAGATCGGGTGTTCAGTCATGAACAATATATTGATCTGATCATAAAATCAAGCAATAATGCGAAATTTAACGTAGAAAAAGTCATTACAGAAGACATTAAAGATTTTAAGAAATGGGCTCAAATAAATTTTAAAGCTAAACCTTTATCATTGAGAAGTTACGGAAAAGCTGTACCGAAAAATCAAAAAGTTACTTTTCAAGTATCGACTTATTATGAATTTGTTTTTGACCCAAGTAAACCTGGTGAAGTAATCGCAAAAAACTATATAGATAGTGACATTTCCCAAGAAGTTTATATTCTTTCAAAAGTAAAAGGTACTTGTAGTAGCTTACCTAGCCAAGTTAATTTAGCTTACAGTGGCAAAGTACCTATAAATCATCTAAAAATTGCTGACATTTCAAAGGTGAAACAATACGTACCGGCAGAATTTTTAGAATTTTATGAAGAAATTCTACAATGGCCAACTACTACCGAAAGAGAGCCTGCAGAAGAAGATTTTTAATAAAAATTCATTAATAATTAACATCAAAATATAACTCAATACCCACTTTTAAAATTAATGCACTAGTTTGAAAAATAACCAGTTTTTTTCAATTCCTAAACATTTTTAATTTTCAGAGATGTGCCCTTTTCGAAATTGCATTTTCATTTATAAATTCATAAGAAAGTGAGAAAATTCTTGAGACCCATAAAGAGTAACATTCCTTTGCAACAAGCGGGTGTATACAAACTCGATTGTTACTGCGGTTTGTCATACATTGTGCAGACGAAGACGAGCATCGGTACACGGGTTAAAGAACACATCTCAGACATCAAAAATAGGCGCGCGTCGAAGTCAGCAGTGTGTGAACATACAATGGACAAACCAGGCCACTACATTCGGTTTGATAAACCACAAATCCTCCCTCGGGAAAACAAGTATACACCGAGGTTAATACACGAGGCTATTGAAATTAAAAAAACATCCCAATTTCAACAGAATAGATGGCTGGAATCTCTCAAACAACACCCCTTGATAAAAATATAAAATCCCATATCCGTGACCACACCGCAAGACCTTGGGACACCGTAAGCGCATTCTGCCAGCATCCAGAGCGGTACGCCAGAAAATTAAGAAATCGATGGCGGTAGATGATAAATAACAGGACCAACTGACAGACATACACATCTCGTCTGCCCGTGACCACGGGTGATGCGAAGTAACCGAAACTTCGGGAGTATGTAGTTTTATACAAAGATAAAGCACGCGTAGTTTATCCGAAAAATATTAGTTTCATTTAAATGTATAAAACTCGTTAAAATCTTAGATCTTATTATGTGAATCAGTACGGACTGGAAATCGCAAACAGAATACGCCGGTTGGAGTACCTCAAGACGAAGAAAGCTAAATTATTACCATCCTTGAATTTCCTCAAGAGATGCCGGGATCATGACATCATACCAACATGTGTCAAAATATCACCTAAAAAAGACATCAAACATAGCAGCAGGATACTCCATCAGGCAAGTAAACGGTTACTTTGTCATCTTATTAGACAACATCGGTCGGATGCACGGCAGTTAGATTTTCAAATTGATGTTCTGAGTTACGAAATACAAGAATGTTTGTCAAAGACAGATTGGCAAAAATGTTTTGATATCGAAAAATAATGAAATTAATAAATTTAAAAAATTAACGGACAAAATTAAAATTAGTAATAGTAATGGCAATAATTGTAATATTAATTTAAGACGGGCAGCACAGACATCGGTAACTGTAGTCAATCTGTCAAAGCAAACCTTAGGTAAACAAACCACTGAGATCCTTAAAAAAGGATTTAATTTTGCACCAGTGCCAACAAAATTACCGTTCGAAGACATTATCTGTAACGTTGAGGAATGTCTTCATAAGAATCATGTCACGAAAGAAGAGTCTGAGGCAATCCGGCAGGATGTTTCATATGTTCTGTAAAGTATCTATAGGCATCTGTCCTAAGCCATAAACCAAATAAAAATGTTAGTCTATAGTCTATGTAATCAGCTTGACAGAATAGACAATTTTGATATGTCATCTAAACCGCTCATTGTTTTATTTGCTTTCCTATTTTAATTAAATACTACGTTACATGGTGTCAGAACTATTTAAAAACGTGTTAAAAAAAGGAAACGAAGAAATTCGTGAGAAAGTTGTAAAATGGCTACGAACGACGCAGTATCTGGAATAAAGCCGCCGGCTAACCTACAAATTGACTCGGACAAATCAACGTGTTGGAAAAACTGGTTACAACAGTTTGAGTGGTATGCAATCGCTGTTCAGCTAGATAAAAAGCCAGCCGATGTCCAGGCAGCAACATTTATGGCAGTAATAGGCCCAGAAGCGATCGAAATATACAATAGTTTCAATCTGAGCGATACAGAAAAAAAAAACCTGGCCGCCATCAAAAACAGGTTCAAAGAGTATTTTGCACCAAAAACAAATATATCATTCGAAAGATATATATTTTTTAAGATTGAACAAAATGAAGATGAATATTTTAACGAATTTTTAACCCGAATAAAAACTCAGGCAATCAAATGCGAATTTGACAATTTACTGGACGAAATGTTAAAGGACAAAATAGTTTTTGGTATCCGATCCAATCAAGTCAGAGAGAAATTGTTGACAGAAGATAAATTAGACTTAACCAAAGCTATTAATATCTGTAAAACTAGTGAACAAGCGTCCAAACAATTAGATGAGTTTGAAAGCAAAAATAAAACAGATAAAGTACTAGTAGTCAAAAACAAAAGTGTCAAAAACAAAGAAAATGAAAATTTTGACTGCAAAAGGTGTGGTTCAAATCACAAACGCAGAGAATGTCCAGCATTTAACAAACCCTGTACCAAGTGCAACAAAAATGGTCACTTTGCCAAAATGTGCCGCACAAAGAACTATAATCCTAAATTAAAAAATAAAGTGAACACTGTAGAAGAAATGTCAGATTGTTCAGAAGACGAGGTATATATATCAGCTGTAAGTGGTGGAGATAAGAAAGACTGGACAGAAACAATACAAGTTGGTAAAATAAAATTTGCTGCCAAATTAGACACAGGAGCACAATGCAATGTGTTACCGAGACACTTGATGAACAAACTAAAGGCAAGTCTGAAACCAAGCCGAACAAAAAATTTAATAAGTTATACAGAAGATAAAATGGCAGTTCTAGGTGAAGCAGAGTTACTATGTAAAATAAAAAATGAAAAAAAGAAACATAATATTCAAGATAGTTAAAGAAAAAGTTACACCAATTCTAGGACTTGATACATGTGAAAAATTAGAACTTATTGCACGAGTGAAAACACTGAAGGAAAGTGAATGTAAAAATGATATCTTCGAAGGCTTAGGATGTTATAAAAACTTTGAATATGATATTGACCTTATTGAGAACCCGAGACTGGAAATTAGACCGTCAAGAAGAATTCCACATGCTATAAGAGACGAGGTAAGGCAAGAACTTGATAGAATGGTTAAGTTAGATGTTATTAAACCAGAAACAGAGCCTACCCCTGCCGTGAGTCCTATGGTAATTGTGAGACAAAAAGGTAAAATAAGAATCTGTATTGATCCGTCAGATGTAAATAAAAACATTCTTAGACGTCATTTTCCACTTACTACTATAGAAGAAATTTCAGCAGACATTAAAGGTTCTAAATTCTTTGCATTGTTAGATTGTACAAAAGGATTTTGGCAGATTAGACTTTCTGAAAGAACACAAAAGATATTAACTTTTGCTACGCCATGGGGAAGATATTCTTTCAAGAGACTTCCTTTCGGAGTATCATCGGCTCCTGAAATATTCCAAGAAATTTTAACAAATTTGCTCAGTAAATTTAAAAACGCAAGAGTGTCAATCGATGACATCTTTATCTATGCAAAAAGTAGAGAAGAACTTAAGAAAACTGTTAGCAAAGTTATAGAAACACTGAAGAATTCAGGGTTCAAACTAAATAAAAATAAGTGCATTTTTGAATCAGAAAGAATTAAATTCCTGGGGCACATTGTTTCAGCTAATGGACTAGAAGCAGACCCAGAAAAAGTTGAAGCCATACAAGCAATGAAGACGCCAACAAATAAAACGGAGCTACAGAGACTACTAGGAATGATCACATACCTAAATAAATTCATCCCGAATATGTCAGACCTAACAAATCCACTAAGAGACTTGCTACACAAAAATACAAACTTTATATGGGAAGTTCATCACGAAGAAACATGGAACAAAATAAAACAAGTTCTCCAGAGGCCTCCAGTATTAAGACTATATGATGTAAATAAACCTGTAACATTAAGTGTAGACGCAAGTTCAAAAAATCTTGGTGCTGCACTCCTCCAAGAAGGACAACCAATAGCATTCGGAGCAAGGGCGTTGACCAAATGTGAACAGAACTATCCACAGATCGAAAAGGAAGCACTCGCTATACTGTTTGGATGTAAGAAATTTCACGAATATGTTTACGGCAAAGAACTGACAGTAGAATCAGACCATAAGCCACTTGAGTCTATCTTCAAGAAAAACATACAATCTGCTCCAGCAAGATTGCAACGGATATTATTTAATCTTACACCATACTCACCAAAAGTTATATTTAAAAAGGTACAGAGATACCACTGGCAGACTTCCTTAGTCGAGACTGTGATGCCTCTAATCTAAAATATGAACAAGAAGAAAATCTGAAAGTTGCAGTTATACTACCTATGTCAGTAAATGCTAAACAAGAGTTAATTACAGCCACAAAAGAAGACCAACACTCACAGTTACTACTTAAGACAATAATACAAGGATTTCCAGACAAAGTCAGGGACCTTCCTACAGAACTACAACACTATTTTAATTTTAAAGAAGAACTAAGCTATCTGAACGGTATAATTTTTAAAGGAAATAAAATTGTGGTACCTAAATTACAGATCCCCAAAATGCTAAAGAATATTCATCAAGGACATCTAGGTATAAACAGCTGTTTAAGAAGAGCACGACAACTTTTCTATTGGAAAGGACAGTACCACGACATTATAAAACTAGTCAAAACCTGCTCCATCTGTGAACAAACACAAAGAGATAACATAAAAGATATAGTGCTAGTTAAAGAATTTCCTACACTTCCATGGCAAATAGTTGCATCTGATCTGTTTGAACTAAAAGGTAAAACTTACATAGTAATCTGTGACAGCTACTCCGGATATGTGGATTTTCGACAGCTAAAAGGTCAGTCATCGTATGAAGTTATAGAACAATTGAAACAATGGTTTGCCGTGCATGGAGTACCAGAAGAGCTACAAACTGACAATGGACCACAATACATGTCCAGAGAATTCAAGGCCTTTCAAAAAGAGTGGAAATTTAACCATGTCACCTCCAGTCCACATCACCCTCAGGGCAATGGGCTTGCTGAAAAAGCAGTTCAAGTAGTCAAGAACATATTGAAAAAATGCAGTATGGACAAGTCTGATGTCCAACTTGCTTTATTAAACTGGAGAAATACTCCAAGAAATGATATTTTAGGCTCACCCAATCAACGTCTATACAGCAGAATTACCAGATCTCCATTACCTATAAACGACAACAACTTAAAACCAAAAATAATAACAGGAGTGACCACTGAGCTTAAACGACTAAGAGAAGTACAAGCCAAATATGGTAATAGGCACACTAAAAAACCAGATTCTTTTGAAATTAATGAGAAGGTCAGACACAAAGTTGCCCACCGTCAATGGGAGGGGGCAAGGGTGTTAGAAAGGCCTGAAGGTTTACCAAGATCCGTTATCATCCAAACTGATCAAGGACAAATACTACGCAGAAACTTCAGTCATTTGCACAAGACTCAAGCAGACATAACCAGAAACAGAGTGGTAGTTCCTGATATTAAATATACAGAAGAACCAACAACACAACAGGTTCCATCACCACAATCACCTGCTGCCCTGGAGTCTCAACCGACATCAACAAGTTCATCACCAAGTAGTTCTAATCACATGCTGGAGTCAACACTCACTCAACCATCAACAGCACCTAGATCATCAAGATATGGTAGAATAATAAAACCAGTAAATAGACTTGATCTTTAATAACACTTAAATCAGTACTTATTAAAGCTGTGCTCAGTAAATTTACAATCATTTTATATTTTCTTGTGCAACATTAATTATTAGATGAATAATGTTAGTTTACTATTCACATAATAGTAAGTCATTGTTTTGTCATATAAAATTTATTATGTTCATTCATGTTAATTAAAGAATAATAAGTTAGTTTTAAAATGTAAGAAAACGTTTTTAAGTTTGTTTAGTTTATAAAGAAAGGGAGATGTAAAGTATCTATAGGCATCTGTCCTAAGCCATAAACCAAATAAAAATGTTAGTCTATAGTCTATGTAATCAGCTTGACAGAATAGACAATTTTGATATGTCATCTAAACCGCTCATTGTTTTATTTGCTTTCCTATTTTAATTAAATACTACGTTACATGTTCTGCGCCGGAGCAAATTGCCTCGACAAAACATCTCTCGTCAAGAATCAGTTGCACTCAAACACCTTCGCAACAATGAAGATCTGACTGTCCTCCGTGCAGATAAAGGGAACGCGACCGTAATAATGGATACGAGTGATGAGTTTATGATAATAAAATAATCGAAATTCTTTCGGATAATTCTATTTATAAAAAAAAAATGTCCATCGGTTCGTAAACATCTCACATATATATACGATAAAATCTGGTCAAGGAAGCAAATCCCGGAGTGCTTCGGGAAAGCAATTTTTGTCCTCATTCCCAAAAAAGATCGAGTCACAGATCCGAAAGATACTAGACCGATAGCCTTAACAAATACTATTTCCAAAATCTTTTTCTCAGTTCTACAAACGAGAATGACGCGATTCATGCTCAGCAACAGGTATTTTAGGCCAAATCACCAGAAAGGGTTTTTACCTGGAATTTCTGGATGCCTAGAACACAACACTTTGCTGTCGGAGAGTTTAAAAGATGCTAGGAAAAGCGAGAGGCAAATTACAGTGTGTTGGATAGACTTAGAGAACGCGTTCGGGTCGATACAACACGAATTGATGGTATTCGCGCTGAGATGGTACAACTTTCCGCCCCTAGTTACTGATATGATCGCGTCGTATTACTCAAAATTAAAGTTTTCTATAACAACTAAAAAAGGCCATTCAAAAACTTTTAGTTACAATGTAGGACTATTTTAAGGTTGCTGTTTGTCTCCAATTGTATTTAACCCATATTATCCCAGCGCTCCACTTAAGGTGCACTTGTTTTTTGTTTCAGATTAGAGGTTATTTAATTAATGCGGGTAGAGGTTATAATTTATTTGTATTGTTGACATATATAATTATAACCTAATACTTATTGAAAGTGATTATTGTTTTTGGTTATCTCTCAATAATTCGTTAAAATCTGTGAATTTTAGCTATCATGAGCTCCAGAAAAGGGTGAGTAATATTGTTTTAGTACTTATGATTATTTTTAGCGTTATTACTTTTTTTTAGACAGTATTAGCTTATATATTAGTCAACATCATAAATTTGCCAATAATTTGTTTTCATAGGTACTTTTTACTCAGTTTTGTGCAGCGCCCCAATTGAGGTGCGCTGGGAATAAGAGGCACCGTTGTTTTTGTTACGGAACCTTGTATTCCCAGCGCTAGCAAATTATAGTTAGGACTGTTTTATCGTATTTTTATATGTTTTTTTGTTTACAGGTTGAACGTTCACGAAATTATATCGGCATTAGAGGATGATCTCAATATAATTTCTGCAGATATATTTATTACACCACCTGATAACGATGACTTGAGTGACGAAGACAGCGGAAGCGAAGAAATGGGAGAAATTAGTAATCTTACACGTCGACAACTACTAGCTGAAGCTGAGGTGCGATGCCAACTACCATCAGCAGATGGAATCCTGGAAACCGTTGATGGAATTCCATGTATGCATCAGGAAGAACAGCCGTCCACATCTCAGTCAATTGAACCACCAGTAAAAAAATCTAAAACTATTGTCAAGAGGAAGTGGAGACAAAAAGATATAACTGCTAAACCTGAAAAAGAGTCGATGCAACCTGATTTTATTTTAGATAAAGATAACCCATTAGATTTTTTCGAAATGTTTTTTGACGAAGAAGTTTACGAGCTTCTCCGGTCTAGCACTGAACAAAATGCAATTGCAAAAGGTCAAGTCAATTTTCGACTAACTATTGAAGAAGTAAAAAACTTTATAGGTATTCTACTCTTGTCAGGCTACAATAGTGCTTCACGCTATAGACTATACTGGGATCAGAGCATCGATACTCATCATCCAGGAGTTGCATCATGCATGACTCGTAATCGTTTTGAAGAGCTTTTACTTTTTTTTCATGCATGCGATAACAATCGCCTTCCCACTGATGATAAATTTGCAAAAGTGAGACCACTTTGGAATATGATGAATGAGAGATGGCTAAAGTTTTATCCCGGAGACAAACACTTATCTATTGACGAGTCTATGGTACCTTACTTTGGGAAACATGGCGCAAAGCAACACATTCACGGGAAGCCCATACGTTTTGGATACAAGATTTGGTCATTATGTACTCGATTGGGGTATCTAATTTATGGAGAACCCTACCAAGGAGCAAAAACTGGAAATACTAATCCAAATCTAGGCGTTGGAGGTTCTGTGGTAACGAATTTGATTGCAAAACTACCAAGTGATAATCACTACAGTTTCTATGTTGATAATTTTTTCACTTCCTTACGTTTATTAGACGAGGTAAGCCAGATGGGTCACGATATCACTGGAACATTGCGGGCTAATAGAACGGAAGGCGCCCCACTAAAAGACATAAAGGAGATGAAAAAGACAACAAGGGGATACCACCACCAAATTACTGATTTATCGTCCAACACGACATTAGTCCGCTACAACGATAACAACATCGTAACTATTGCCTCAACGGAAAGCGGTGTTCATCCTGTTGGTAAGGTAAAGAGGTGGTGCGGCAATAAAAGAGTAGACGTAGATCAACCGCATTGTTATCTATTATATAATAAATATATGGGCGGGGTCGACCGACTCGACCAAAATGTTGGAAAATATAGAATTGCAATAAGACTGAAGGGATGGTACTGGCAAATGATGATGTTCCCTATAAATGTATGTGCTAATAATGCCTTCCAGTTATACCGACTTTCACCTGCAGGCCAAGCTAAAGATGCTCATGATTTCTTGTCATTTACAAGATACATAGTTCAGACTTATTTGATACTTGGCAAATCTTCTACATCCATACCAAAACGAATTGGAGGCAAGACACCGGCAACTACTAAAAGTAAACTGCCGGATTCAGTAAGACTCGATGGGAAGGACCATTATATTATTAGAAATGAAACTCAAATTCGATGCCGCGAATGTCACAAGAATACAAAATTCAAATGCAGTAAATGTGGAGTTGGGGTCCATCAACATTGCTCTCAAGCTTTTCATACCATAAAATAATATTGTTTTTTCTCTATTTCAACCAAGATTTTTAGCTGACGTCCATAATTGATCTCATATTTTGTAATGTTTAATAATTTTTGTGTACTTATTCTTATTTTTCTATTAAAAACGAATTTAAAAAAGCAGCTGACTTTATGATGTTCGCATATAAAACCCATGGGCATATTTACCCAGCGCCCCATTTAAGGTGCGGTCCTGAATTTCAGCAAGTATAACAATTACTTTTGAAAAATGGTTATTTTCCTGTTATTTAGGTGCTATTAAATAACTACACATAGATAAAACACATTTACTAAAAAAAAATCACACCTTGGGATAATATGGGTTAAAGCCACAAAACAAAAAGAAGAGAATGCAGTGGGCCCTTACCCATCGAAACTGGAGTGAAGAAGACTTCAAAAGAGTTCTATGGACAGATGAGTCCAAATTTGAAGTGCTTGTGAGCAAAAGACGTGTTTTTGTTCGGCGGAGTGTCAAGGAAAAGATGATGCCAGACTGTATCCTCCCCACAGTGAAGCATGGCGGTGGTTCCATTATGGTTTGGGGTTGTTTCTCGAGCCGTGGAACTGGAGATTTGGTACGAGTCGAAGGAATTATGAAAAAAGAGCAGTACAAACAAATATTGGAGTGTAATGCTGTACCATCGGGACTTCGGCTAGTTGGAGATGGCTTTATTTTCCAACAAGACAACGACCCTAAACACAGCTCCAAACTGTGCCGGGGTTATTTAGATAAAAAAGAAGCAGAAGGAGTGTTAAAAAACATGGTGTGGCCCCCTCAGAGCCCCGACCTTAACCCTATAGAACTTTTGTGGGAAGAGCTGGAAAGAAACGTGCGCAGTTGTTGTCCCAGCTCACAAGAGGATTTGTGGAGAGTTTTGCAAGAAAGCTGGAACAATATTTCACAAGAAACAATCGACAAATTGATTGCCCGCATGCCAAGACTTGTCAACAAAGTGATTCAATGCAAGGGAGGGTTTTTTGATGAAGAATCTGTTTAGCTTGTCAACATATATTTTAAGTTAAATTGTCGAAGTGTTTAATATTTTTTGTTTATATTTCATCGCATTTGCCATACCTAATAAATATTTCAACAAATCCTTTCATGTTCAGCTTTTTATTTTGGGTTTTACATCAATTTCCAACTTTTATGTAGGTGGTCTCAAACTTTTGGCCGGCAGTGTAGTCCAAAATGCTTTACAGTTTGCTGGAAACACTGAGTATTTACAAGAAATTATGAACTTAGACACTCCTTCTCAGTTTTTTTTCTTATTTTTTCGGTGAAGAAATTTTGAGATTTCTAGTGGACGAGTCAAATAAATATGTCTTCCAAAAGAATCCCAACTTTACAGAACCTGTAACTGTCCTAGAATTACGTAAATTTATTGGGATTCTTATTTTTTACTAGTGTATATCATTATCCTAGTGTCAGGTCATACTGGTCAAACATTACAAAGTTTGAACCCATAGCACAAACAATGACTCGCAACAGATTTGATAAAATTCGACAAATTTTTCACATGAATGACGACTCTAAACATTTGCCCATTGATCATCCCCAACACGACCGACTGCATAAAGTAAGACCAGTGATAGACTATTTGAACAAGAAATTTATTACTGTACCATTTGAGCATCGTCTATCACTAGACGAGCAATGCGTTCCACTAAAATTAAACATTTTATGAAACAGTACTTACCCAACAAGCCCCAGAAGTGGGGATTCAAATTATACGTTTTATGCTGTCTGTCTGGGTATGCCTACAGTTTTGAGATTTACTCAGGAGCTAAGGACATTGATCGTTTACCTGGCGAACCAGACCTCGGAGCTGTATCGAATACAGTTAATTGATTGTTACGACCAGTACTAAAGCACGGGAATCATATAACTTATTTTGACAATTTTTATACAAATATTCCTCTGCTACATTATTTGGCCAACGAAGGTATTTATTGTCTTGGGACGGTACAAAGACACAGGCTTGGAAAGTCGTGCAAGTTGCCGTTGAAACGGGAAATTATGAGGTCTAACGTACCCAGAGGAACATATCACGAAAATGTGGCCTCTCTCGAAGGCCAAGAATTTTTGGGCACAAGTTGGAAAGACAACAAACAAGTACTATTACTTTCCACGTATGTTAGCGCTGAACCAGCGGATACTATAACCCGCTACGAAATAAAATAAAGGCCAATGTTCAAGTATCATGTCCTCGTGTCATAAAATAATATAATGCACACATGGGCGGCGTTGATTTGATGGATAGCTTCATTGGTCGATATCGCATCCGTATAAAGTCGAGAAAGTGGACGAGGCTCTTCTATCACTTATTAGACATGACTGTCATCAACGCATGGGCACTATACAAAAAAGTAAACACAATGAAAGGAAAACTTCAAAAGAATATTATGAAGTTAGCAGATTTTAGAACTGAGCTTTCCGATACTTTATGTAGATATTAAAGTCACTCGAAAAATAAAAGGGGAAGACCCAGTACCAACAGTCGACAAGATACTACAGTACCTTCTAAAAGACCCCGGACAGGTGTACAAGTACTACCCTCTACTGATGTGCGTTGCGATTATATTGGTCCCGAAAAAATATTTATGGATTCTAGAAATAAGTGTAAATTTAATAATTGTAGGAAACTTACCTCCTGGTTCTGTAAAAAGTGTAAAGTGTCGTTATGCGATAATAAAAACAATCAATGTTTCGCATTATTTCATGCATAGGTATACCTGATTTCTTTATGGCGTTAATGCCTGAAGTATCAAAATTGATACTTAGTTTTTTTCTTAATAAATATGTAAAATAAATATTTTGATTTTTTTAGCTATTTTCCCCTTCATCTAGACCCTCAAGCAAACACAGTAATATTAAAAGAAAACACTTTCGTTAATCAGGCTATTAAGGGTTAAAAGATTTCGGAAAAGCAAACTATTGTCTAGCATTACAAATTGCAAAATGTGATGATGGTGTAAAGCTTTCTCAGAGAAAATATATAAAAGAAGTTTAGCAGAAATTTTACATGGAATATTGCAATATTATATGGACGCTACTTGAAATGGACATGAGTTTTGCAAAAAGTGTTGTGATAACGTAACAGACATGGCCTTACAGATAGGCTTCCCATACGTCCGGGTTTGACCGGGATAGTCCCGGTTTGAGATCCCTGTCCCGGCGTCCCGGTCAAACTTGAACAGCACCGACACCCCAACCAAACGTTCCCCCGCGCCCCGCGGTGCCACCCGCGCCAAAGACGAAACAAAAGCGAGCGAGAACCAGTGATACAAACTGCGTGCGTGAGCGTGCAAGTCTATTACCTCAGTCAGTTGTGCACATGAAGGCGTGTCTACTGCACGTGTCCACTATTAAAGTATGGACTTTTTTTCATCGAAACAGATATTTATCGTACGATTTTTCCTGGCCCAGCATGCCAAAACGAAATTGTACATTTACAAAAGAACTTGAAAATGACTATCCGTTTCCTAAAAAGCTCTGCGGTCATAACGACAGAGTGAAATGTCAACAGTGTTTATCAGAGATTTCAATAGCACACGGTGGAAAAGTGGACATCAAGGATCATCTAAAGTGCTCGAAACAAAAGGCCAGCGTAAGTGCCATTGCAAGCTCATCGTTTTTCAAAAATGTCGAACCCGCAGAAAATGAACTTTCCATTGCTGCTAAAGAAGCTACTTTTGCATTCCATACAGCAATGCACGATATAAGTTTTAAAACATCTGATTGCTTCTCAAAATTAATATCGAATTATTGGACCCCAAATTCGGGTCTGCGCGTACCAAGTGCGAAGCGATCATTACGGGAGTAATCGCACCGATGGCAAGAGATGAACTACACGATGAGCTAAAAGAATGCAATTTTTTGAGCATTTCAACAGATACCTCAAACAGACATGATGTTAAATTGGCACCGATACTTGTGAGGTACTTACTTTGTAGCTGTGAGAGGTATATCTATAAAGTTACTCGATTTCCGATCTGTCGTCGGAGAAACGTCTAAAATCTTGGCCAATCACATAACGTCGATAATCGAAAGACACGAAATAGAAAACAAGGTGGCTGCTTTCTGTGGTGATAACTGTAATACGAATTTCAGAGGGGTAAACAGGCAACCAACAACGTCTTTTCCAGGCTCAAGGAGGGTCTCGACGTTAACAAAAAAGGCATTGTTTGCAGCGCACACGTCATTCACAATACAATTCAACATGCAGTTGATGATCTGCCTGTCGAAATAGAGGCTATCGTTGTTAAAATATACAAATATTTTTGTATATATACTGTACGCGTCACAAACTTTAGAGTTTAGTGAGACAGCTGACATCGAGTACAAAAAATTTGTGAAACATGGAAATACAAGATTTCTGTCTTTATTACTGCTGTGCAAAGGATCCTGCAGCTATACGAAGGCTTGAAATCTTATTTTCTTGCTCAAGTAAACTGCCCGCTCGCATTGCGACAGTTCTTCACAACAAAAATTGGAGCAGTTTATTTTTGGTTTGTGCTTGGACAGTTAAATGTATTCAACAAGACCATTTAGTCTATAGAGAAGACTAACTCAACGGCGACAGATGTAGGTATGGAGTTGGCAAAGTTAAAAACCAACCTTCAAAACAGGGTGGAAAACAAATTTCTTCCACAAGCAGCTTAACTTTTAAATAAATTGAAAGAGTCCATAAATTTCGAAAACTTCATGAGTGACGTTCACGCTTTTTATGAGCGCTGCATATCGTATTTAACATTCTGGGAAAAGAGCTTCGACGGAGCTGAAGATTTTGAGTGGATCTGCTTGAAAAACGAGCTCAACTGGAGTGAAATCGAAAAAGCAGCAGAACATATAAATAAAATGCAAAAACCTCAAACGAAAACCCGAATCATGATTGACGAGCTGTTTAATGAGGTGTTATTGGCAAAAAGATTCTTCCAAAATTCTAATGAAGCTAATTACTCCGAGCAAGTCCAGCTTTTCTCCCATTTTCACAAGCAGCATATTGAGGTGCCAAATTAAAAAAAAAAATTGTGGAGTTTGCTATGTGTCTACCCGGTACTTCAGCGCCAATGGAAAGAATTTTTTCACAGATAAAAAAATGTGGTCTGACGATACATGCTACGATACTGGCACAACAACTTCATCTCAAATATAGACCACCTTGACAACAACTACAGTTTTGTCATTTAATTCTGACATTGTTACCAACAAGATCAAAATGTCACAACAATTTCATCTCAAATATAGACCACCTTGACAACACCAACAGTTTTGTCATTTAATTCTGACATTGTTACCAACAAGATCAAAATGTCACAACAATTTCATCTCAAATATAGACCAGCTTGACAACAAGAATAGTTTTGTCATTTAATTCTGACATTGTTACCCACAAAATCAAAATGTCACAACAATTTCATCTCAAATATAGACCAGCTTAACAACAACAACAGTTTTGTCATTTAATTCTGACATTGTTACCCACAAAATCAAAATGTCACAACAATTTCATCTCAAATATAGACCACCTTGACAACAACTACAGTTTTGTCATTTAATTCTGACATTGTTACCCACAAAATCAAAATGTCACAACAATTTCATCTCAAATATAGACCAGCTTAACAACAACAACAGTTTTGTCATTTAATTCTGACATTGTTACCCACAAAATCAAAATGTCACAACAATTTCATCTCAAATATAGACCAGCTTGACAACAAGAATAGTTTTGTCATTTAATTCTGACATTGTTACCCACAAAATCAAAATGTCACAACAATTTCATCTCAAATATAGACCAGCTTAACAACAACAACAGTTTTGTCATTTAATTCTGACATTGTTACCCACAAAATCAAAATGTCACAACAATTTTATCTCACATATAGACCACCTTGACAACAACTACAGTTTTGTCATTTAATTCTGACATTGTTACCCACAAAATCAAAATGTCACAACAATTTCATCTCAAATATAGACCAGCTTGACAACAACAACAGTTTTGTCATTTAATTCTGACATTGTTACCCACAAAATCAAAATGTCACAACAATTTCATCTCAAATATAGACCAGCTTGACAACAAGAATAGTTTTGTCATTTAATTCTGACATTGTTACCCACAAAATCAAAATGTCACAACAATTTCATCTCAAATATAGACCATCTTGACAACAACAACAGTTTTGTCATTTAATTCTGACATTGTTACCCACAAAATCAAAATGTCACAACAATTTTATTTCACATATTGAGCACCTTGACAACAACTACAGTTTTGTCATTTAATTCTGACATTGTTACCCACAAAATCAAAATGTCACAACAATTTCATCTCAAATATAGACCATCTTGACAACAACAACAGTTTTGTCATTTAATTCCGACATTGTTACCCACAAAATCAAAATGTCACAACAATTTCATCTCAAATATAGACCATCTTGACAACAACAACAATTTTGTCATTTAATTCCGACATTATTACCCACAAAATCAAAATGTCACAACAATTTCATCTCAAATATAGACCAGCTTGACAACAACTACAGGTTTGTCATTTAGTTCTGATATTTTAACCAACAAGATCAAAATGTCATCAATTTCATATCAAATATCGGCCACTTCGGGCACATCCGCCATTAAACCTTCGTACGCAACCACGGCAACCCAAACCAAATCGATTATTGTTAAATCAATTTACAAAATCCTGACCACACCTTCACATAACTTCTTCAGGGTATTATCAACCAGCCGCATAAACATTAATGAGACAATTTCGTATAAAAATATATTGAAACTAACAATTTACAAAAAAATAACATACATACTTATATAATATTTGTACATACAATTTCACTGTGTTATATTTACTTATACAATACGTATCTAAGATGTATTGCAATCTTCATAGTTACCAGCGCATTTTCTCAATCCTTGTTTATCACCATCATCGGTTCTCTTATTTGGAAAACTTTTATTAAATTCTGAAAATTAATAATATTTTATGATGAAGAATTTTAAACATCCGTGTATATAATATGAATATTTGAAACTCATATTCGAAATTTAAACATTCTGTATATTATAGGATACAGCTCACCCTGTATAACTTCATATTCATGGACAATATAAACTGGTTCTTGTTATTGGCGTCCTGCCTCTCGTTGCTGGATCTTGTTTTTACGAATGGAAGGCCAGTGCCTTCGTCTGTCCAACGAGAAAAGATAAATAAAATAAACATCCAACGATCAATCTATTTTATAGGTGGTAGAGCCTAGCTGTGGTCAAATAACTACAGCTCAAACATGGACTGGCTTAACCGGCTAGTACCAACCTCTCACAGAAGATGGGCGTGAAGGAGTCATTAATGACTGCTTTCGTCCGATAAGAGAGAGAGCTGGTTGCCCTTTCCCTGTTCCCACCTTTTCCTGTCATTTCCTTATGGCCCCCTTTCCCTCTTTCTCAACCATGGACATAAAAATAATTAAGTACATTTTTTTTACATATGCGTTGTATATGTTTATATTTATTTTTATCAAAAGGTGGCCAACGACCAGACGGACTACATAAGGGAAGTTGCGGTTGCTTGCCGACCTTAATTGTGGGAGAGGGAGAAGAGAGGATAGGAAAAGAAAAAAGGCAACCGTCTCTCTCACTCATCGGACAAAACGCAGCCATTAAAGACTACTTCACTCGGATCTGTGACAGGGTGATACAAACCAGGTCGTGCCAGCCCATATTCGAGCTGTAATAACTTGACCACAACCAGGCTCCACCACCTATACATGTCCCTTAAATTATAGACCTACCAATAAAGACTTCTAAGACGCCGTCCGCTACAAGGAACGACAGATAATAGATATTCTCGACGGTCTTCGTGAAGCTCGTCGGGTCCAACGCTAACTTGAAATAGCACAGTGGTCCGTCGCGACAGGCCTGCTTCACTATTTTGTTTACCCTCTTGAAGATCTCAAGTTCTTTGTCCTTTTCCTCGACGCTGATGGATAACAGAGTAAATCGTATTTACTCAGCAATGATTTAGTATTGAAACTATGCAGAGATAGTTCCTTTTTTTATTATAATCATAAGACTGTCGAACCCGAGTATTCTGGGACAGTGTTTCAGTCACTTATCCAATAGAGATGTCGTGTCGTAACTTGAATCAACGTCATATTAAAAGATCTTATCTGTGCATTTCTTTGTGTACGTTAATTTTCCATTTAATAAAAGTAAGTATTCGGATACACTATAATTTTTTTTATATTTGTGATCACAAATCACCCATGATCACAACCGTGATCACGGGCAGACGAGATGACAATGTCTTAGATATAATCATAACTTCCCACTTATTATATATATACGTGTGTGCGTGTGCGCGTGTGAGTGTGAGTGTGCTTGTGAGTGTGCGGGCGTGTGTGTGTTTGTGTAAAACCAATCTTACTTGTCTTTAGTCTTTGGCACTTTAAGGGCGGCTGCCTTTTGTTTCACAACCTTCCTCCTTGGGACTCGCGGTCTTTCTTCGGGCGGAGTCGGCGCGAAGGTCCCGTGGAGGTACAACACCGGTTGGGCTTCTAGCGGAAACGGGAACTCCCAGAAGTCCGGGTTCGAACCCTGGGTTACACAATGGACGAAACGATATGAGCTTTTTGTATATAATTTTTGTATGACAGAAAGTATACAAGTAGTATATAAAAGGGAGGGCAATGAGGATAAATAAAGATGAATATTTATTAATACTAACTAATTATTTATTTTTGATAAAACCTACAGCAATGAGAGCTTGTATGTCTCGTATGGAACAGAAAAACATGTCCAAAACAAAAGACTTTGCTACACCATTTACACCAAATAGCTGTGGCGTAAAATCAATATATCATTGATATTCTATAGATTTTCATCAATTTTGAATATTTTTTCCAAGACATGAGTAATTTTGAGTATTTTTTTGCTTTTGAGATGATCTTAAAATTGAGAATTGAGAAATTTCTTAAAACTGAGAATAATCTCGAGTAGTACTTCCAAGAAATTTAGACAAGACATAAGATGGACAAAAAAATACATCCAAACAAACACGCCACTTACGATGTGTTTCGCGAGTTCGCTTTTATCGTATTTGTTAAGATTGCCGCTGACCGACTCCGAACATCGCACAGCGAGTAGGCTGGTCGCGCACAGCACCTTAGAATCCAAGTAACTCTCACCTGCAATTAGATTAATCATCATCATCATCATCATCATCATCATCAGCCTATCGGAAGCCCACTGCTGAGCATAAGCTTCTTCTCGCATGGAGAAGGTTAGAGCATTAATCGCCACGCTCGCTCAAGACGGGTTGGCGATTTCAATCTTATAATTTGAAATTATAAATCCAGGTTTCCTCACGATGTTTTCCTTCACCGTCCGTCAGCGGCGTCTAAATACTATTAGAAAGTACATATGACTATGAAAAATCACATTGGTACTTGCCAGGTTTCGAACCCGTGCCCTCACGCATGAGAGGCGGTCCTTTAACCTCCAGGCCACCACGACTTAATTAGATAAAATTAGATTAATATACGTATCTAAAAAGATTTGCTTAAATGGCAGTTATAAAACATAATACTGGGACATAATTTTTACGTTCTGGAAATCACTGTGAACCCTTTAGGCTTCTTTATTGAGATTTTTTGTAATTATTGGGATCCAATAACGTGCCTAATGATAATCATGGATCCCGTCTTCATCGAATTCCTACTCATCCGAGTTGGAGATTCGTCACGTTTTCTCCGAAGTCCTAACAATACCTCAGCTATACCTTATTGGAAAGCTGAGGAGCAGTAGATATATTTACTCCATCTGACATACAGTGTCAGACGTGCACAGAGATGTGGGGTAGGGTAAGCAGAATATGAAAAAAAAAAACAATTTTCATCATTTCCTCTTCTAAAACATTGATAGTAATGAGGTCTTTCGCAAGTATTCATTTGTATTAAACTAATATTTTCGTATTACTACACGTAATTTGTAATTATTTTGCAGACGAGATGTCCGCAGTGATCACGGTCGCTGCTGAGTAATCGGAACGTCGGGAGCATGTAATCCGGAAATATTAGTTTCATTTAAACATTGATAATATTCGCGCGTAATGTATAAATGAATGTAATGTGTCTCTCAACTACCTCTGAGCCACGAGAGTATCTTAAAACGATTACGATCTGTTCATCACCGCTTTATAAAAGTTATTTAAATCGGAATATCCAGTGGAGATCCAAACATTCTTATTATTATTATTTGAAAACAACAAACAAGGAAAACAATATAACTTATTTGTGTATACAACCTGCTAGCTGATTAAAACTATCATAATACTTTTTATTAAAACGAATGACATTACCTTCCTTTTAGTTCACCCTCAACTGGTCACACACCGTCCCTTTGCAATTATCTTAATTTTATTATCAAACGACAATATTGAAAATGTACTCGTAATTAATTTCGTTAAACACACATCACCAGCACGGAGATCACAGCTACAATTTTCCATAATTCGTTAATAAGTTAATTCTCTATTTACTAATGAGCTACTTAAAACTTATTCACTTGCTCTTAGAGAGACAAATGACAATGTTCAATAACAACAAAATGGCGAAAAAAACACATGAACAGTTCACCGACCAATCAGAGAGCTCCGTTTCATTTGACAATTAACGGACTTTCCACGACATTTTAAACGATAAAACTATGCAGTGCTTCTAGAATACACTCACACATAGACTTTAGCACACACACATGCAAACATTTTCTCATACGACACGAGATTTGTAGATCGTCCTTGAGAACTTTTGTATGGAAAATAAGCACCGAGTGGTTGTGCCCAGCGCCGCTCTGGCTGCATAGCGGCGCTAGCAGAAAGCAGTTTCGTTTTTACATTACTAGATGGCACTTTTAACAAGTCGTGAATAAATGTCATTATAAATGTCTGTAAACATTCGTATTGCGTAATGTATGACTAAAAGTATGCAAGTAAGAATTAAACAATATAGGTTTAGTTGTTATATGGGTAGGGTATGCAGTGCTTAGTAGCATCTATGGTGTGCACGCCACTGCTGTCATAGACATTTTTTTTTATTAATTCTTTTATAGCAATTGACTGTCTACTACAAAACAATTGGTATAGTTTAAAATGATAACACAAAAATAGCAAAATAAATGAAAATAGCAAAATAAATGAAAATTGTGACCCTAAAAAGAGGGGGTATAGACAAAAATATATGTAATTTTTATAAAAGAAATACAAATACCGATAACTTGAGAACCATTAGGTTTAAGATATGGAGTACTTTCGTCAAATTGATCAGGAATGATGGAGAGTAACATCTCAAAGGGTTTAGGTTGACCTCACCAGCAACCCTATACATATATATATGTATATATATATAATGTAATATTATCATTAGAGACCATATGCAAGATTATTCTGTCACATTCCATACTCATTCAATCAAAACATTTAAGCACAACATCAAAGATATTACAATATTTTGCTGGTTGTGATAGAACTATATTATATGTGTCACATATGTACTGTTATCAGTAGTGATACTAT
Source organism: Danaus plexippus (assembly GCF_018135715.1). Classification (NCBI taxonomy): domain Eukaryota; kingdom Metazoa; phylum Arthropoda; class Insecta; order Lepidoptera; family Nymphalidae; genus Danaus; species Danaus plexippus. The sequence goes on from NW_026869857.1 coordinate 1,315,085, forward strand.
GACAGGAACTAATGATATCTAAAAATCTTGCCAGCTATCATGTAAATGATAATAATATTATTCGGATTACGACGGGTTAATTTTGTTATATTTTAAAGACGAGAGACATCTACGTCTGGCAGCGATCGCGGCCGCTGGACAGTAACCGAAACTTTTGTGGTATGTAGTTTAGAAAAAATATATATATATGTATAGTAATCGAAACAATATTAGTTTCATTAAGGCATAAACTAATATTATAAATTAATTTCCCAGCTTTACACTTAGCAACACCAAGCGAGTATGACTTTTACGATTATGTATAATAACTCACCTGGATGTTTCAACTCGTCTCTGCCGTACAGATCATCAACTTCTCTCAATATCTTTGATGTCTTCTCGATTGTTTGTAAATTATCGCTGATATTCTGTTCTTCTGTAATAAGATATATATATTATTAATTATTATTCTAAGTGAACAGCATCTTATCACTTAGTCACAAAATATCAATCGTTTATTAGATTTTATAAATCCGAACGCATATAGTCATTTAATGCATATACTGATGCTTGTGACTGACTACCTTATCAGGTAAACATAGTCCAAAAATGCAGTACATCACTATGGAAAAGCTAATAGCCCTTATAATGCTGGACCAATATTAACCATACACAGAACCACCACAAGGAATACAGCTTTTAAATGAGGAAAACATATCAAAATTGATTTACACCTTACAGTGCCACAGACACACACACACAGACACATACACAGACGCTGAACTTATAACGATCCTTCTTTATGTCGGTGGCCAAAAATAAATACGATCTGGAATAAATTGAGAAGCAAACTTATACTTATATATGTTAATTAATAATATTTGAAGGTCAAATAGTAATGAAGAAACTCACCTAAGTTTATAACATCCTCTAAAATAGTCCGGAACGCTGTTTTTCTGTCGTTACTGAAAGAGCTATTTCGAGAATTTGAAAAGCTCAAACTGTTTTCCATTGCGAATCAATATTAAAATGTCTCAAATCTGGGCTAAATTAAGGACACCACTGCTAAATTAAGGACACCAATAGAGTAACCGATATCGGGTTTAAAATAGACATTTTAAACACTTATAGATAGTGAATAAGATGTGCGTCGAACTCTTTGTTGCTGTTATGTATACGACAAATAGAACTGCGGAAATAAGTATGTAACCACTAAACAATCAGTAACTCAGATAATCAAACATCAAAACATTGGAATAATAAATATAGTTGCACAATGTTTTAATTTTTTATATATGTTGTATAAACATCAAAATTCAAATCATTTCAAGATAACAGGCGGGAAATCACCTACAAGGAGCAACTAGTATCTAACATGAAGTATATTTCAGTTATGACATTTATATTTTTCATTGCCATATCTAAATAAAATTATTGTATTTATTAATTAATCTGTACAATTAAACGTACTTTCAAATTCTAATTTATTCTACAAATCTGCCTACTATTGAATACACATTATTATTATTATTATTACACTATGACTTATTTCATTGGAATTGTGTAATATTTTGGCAATGTCAACATTTTTATTTGTTGGAGAAATTATATTCTTGAGTACTACGTGAAGAAAACACGGAGGAGTTTGTCGGTTGGAATAGAGGCATTTACTTATTTTTTAAAGATGACTCTAGTTATATGTTTCCCAGCATTTAAACAACAAAAAATATGTATATAATCTAAACTATCTAATTAATAACTACAAATGTTTTTGTTACTAGATTTAATAAATTTACAAACGATCCAGAAAAACCCTTTATTATTACCATTTAAAAATTATTAGATTATACCAAATACATAATGTTAATACATAACATTAATCAATAAATAGAATATATTAAAAAAATACTTTATTGATTATGTTTCAAAAGACATTTTTTTTGCATTAAGTCACATTACAATTTTTTAATTTTGAGTAATGATTGTAGTTATTACTTTTTTTTAATCTTGATAAATAAATGTAGGTTAAAACTTTTTATTTTTTTTTATATATTGGAATTTAATAAATACTTCTTAAAATTATTATACAAATATCCAAATCTTAAAAATCTTTTTATTTATCCCTTGTATTATATACAATTTATGTAAGGACCTTTTTTTTAACAAATTTATACTGTCATTTAAGTAAATAGATAATAAATTATATGATTTCTATATATAATCTTTGCACAATAATTATTTACTTCCTATTTTCAATGGTATCCCCTTAGCAAATGTTAAAAAGAGAAAAAATGTTTGTTATAAAAATCGCTTTATAAAGTGCGTGGCACTGAAGTACAATATATATGGAATTAGTATACTCATAACAGTAGTAGACAATAACATAGCAAACATTATTCGTAGCGTTCACGTGCATATATTGTCAACCAAAGCAGTGTGTGGTATTAATCGAGTGAGGTTATAAAAAAATTTATACTGGTATAGTGAAATGGATTCAGGACCAGCTCAAGAAATTACTGAGCTTCTTAAACAATGGGAAGAACAGCACACGTCTTCAAACTACGATCCTATTCCGACACTGACAAGGTAATGTCAACGATGCTTCCTAACCGGCAGAATATTCGCAACAAGTGTACTTCCTAGCTTATAAATCCATAACTGAAGTTAAATCTTCTGTGAATTATACTAGTCATTAATAAAAATTAATATCTATCACATTTTTTATACGTAAATGTTTCTTAAGTTCGATAAATGTCATAACAACTTTTTTGTCACAATATTGTGGCATGGTAAATAGGATTCTTGGGTGATATAAAAGTTTTGTATCGAACAATCTGAACATTACTAGAACTTTCTATATCTATATTCTTCTAACACATCGCTATTATATTCTTAATTCATAAAAACAAAGTATTAAATTTTCATCACAATCCAATCAGAAACATTGTGTTACATCTGAGGATAACTTACATTAATACTGTTAATCTATTAGTTGTAGTATGTTCTAGAACTTTCTACAACTAAAATATATGTAAGAATTTCTACCATTACTAACTAATACTTAAAAATGTACTAGAGCTATAAACGACACCTTCAAGGTCCGATATCGTCAGTACTCCTCCATACTTAGGCTATAAACAGTCCTGAACCCAGTTCCGACGAACTGATCTTAACTATTCCTGTAAACCAACAAGATTCCAATAACCTAAATCAGTTAGTCGCATAATTTTCCGATATTAATGAAAAGAAAGCTATACGAAATGCATGGAAAATATATTGCTGTGGTCCAACCTATATACGTTTCTAAATTTTACCAATCCCATATTAAAGTTATGGCTTTTGTATATATAGTTGAGATATTATATCATGGCTTCACAAGTATTATGATGTGACTTATATTACAAAAATTACTAGAATCTTAATTCAGAGTCGTTTAAATAGTATTTACATAGGAAATAGTGCATAAACTGTAATATTTTCTACAAATTTGACTGAAACTATGTGGTTTGAGTATTAAGATAGGCGTACGATTAAATTTTTACTTTTAATAGTGTTGTTAAAAGCATGTCGTAATACGATTTCGCTACCTCTAGTCTGTCCGTGATCACAGTAGCTGTAAAGTAACCTAAACGTCGAGACTGTGTAGTTTAAATTATTTTTAAAAATGCTTAGTAAATCAGAAAATATCAGTCCTATTTAAATGTTATAAAAACGGTGGCCGAAAGTAATATAAAATTAATTTTAAGATACACTGTCAATCATATAAATTTTTTTATTAATTTTACACGACATTGTGCAATGTAAATATATATATAAAAAAAAATATTTACTTTATCCCGTGTTGCCAGATACAAAAATTATTAAAAAAAAATTTAAAACATTAAAGCTATACTTTATGATTAATTGTAATAGTTAATCGATTAAATAGATTTTGGTACATAAGAGAGTGGTTTGGAGAATAAAAGAGAGTAGTAAATACTTATGCATGGTAACTTTTTCAGTTTTAGGTAAGAACCTAAATCTTTATATATACAGGGAGGTCATGTTTTTTACACCTTTCATAACTCAAGAACAGCTGTACGGGTTCGGCTGAAAATTGGTGGAGAGATAGCTTAGAATGAGGACGTAGGATACTTTTCATCCGATTGAAAATGAAAATCAGACAATAAGTTCACCAAATCCGAATTCTTCTTATCTACTGTCTTTAAAGAGGAATAGAGTTCGCCCATTCAGATATACATTTATAATTCTGAAATTAACGCAGACGAAGTCGTGGGCAAAAACTAGTTAGTTTATAATATGATTTAGGTACATTAAAAAATTAAATAATTATTGCTATGTCTGTTTACTACAAGTTTCTATACACACATATATATATATATACATGTTTTTTACCTCGACTTCGTCTGTGTTAATTTCAGAATACGAATTGTATAGCTGACTGCGTGAACTCTAACCCTCCTTAATGGCAGTAATTAAGATTATGTATTTATTCCACTTATTTTTTTTTTCATTTTAGATCGGATGAATAGTATCCCATTTCCTTTTCGTGGTACTAAACTATCTCAACATCAATTTTCATCCAAATCGGTACAGCCGTTCTTGAGTTATGAATAATTTAACTAGCATGACTTTCTTATACATGTATATATATATATATATATATTATATATATATATATTTGTTTTTTCAGTATCCTAATTTAGTTATAAACATTACAGGATAGCGGAGATTATAGAGGCAGAGACGGAGAATTTCATGAAGAAGGACCCGGACCCCTTTGATGAGAGGCATCCGTCCCGGACCGACCCGGAGTGTGCCCTCGGACATGCACTCAAAGTTATGTTTAAAAAAGATAATTTTATGACTAAGGTAACTATGGTGTTGTTATTAGAATGTCATACAGAGGTCATGGGTCATAGTTCATAGGTCAAATTTGGGGAGATTTCATATAAAATTAGCACTTAAGACATCAGTGGATTTTACTGCGGGTTAATTAGGTCAAAATTTTTTGGGAATCAAAATTTTAGAGCGTATCTTTTACATTTATTAAGTTATTAAGTAATATTACTTTCATTTATCTCTAAATTAGTTTAATTTATAATTTAAAAAAATTTATAAAATATCGAATCTGCTACTTCCGGGATGTAAAAACTCGGTCGTTTTAACAACTGAGCTACCGTGTCTATCATATTACTAATTAAAATTGTTTTTTTTTTTCACAACATTTGTTATATATATATATGTATAGATTTATTATGTATTTCTATTGACAGCTAGTAAACGACTATCTTCGTGACACGTACTACTCCCGTCAGAACATAACGGGTCAGGATGTACACAAACTGAACGTAGCGGCCTGCAGGTTGACCCTCGACCTCATGCCCGGCCTCGAGATGAGTGTCGTGTTTCAGGTATGAGCACTTATATATATAAAAATATGTCTTCTAAATATAATTACGGATTTATTATGAGTTATTTTTAAATTAAAATGTAACCAGTAGAAGATAATTCGTAGACGCGAGATGTATTGAACCTGTGATTGGGGGGATGTGACTTTTCAGTCGTTTTGCTAACTGAGCTATCGTGCACTGAAGATATTATATATATATATATATATATATGTGTGTTGCTTTTAAGGACAATGAAGCCCTCATCCATCGCCTGGTGAACTGGGCGACCAACTCTTCGGAACCCCTGCAGTGCTACGCCACAGGACTCCTGGCTGCGGCGATGGAAGTCCAGGAAATTGCGACCAATTTTAGGTGGACCCATCTCGTATACTTCGTATATGTAATTGGAGATCTTTTAAATCTGGTCGATTTTGTTTGAGTATGACGACCAGTTTGTATGAGTCGTAATTGCGTTTTGGTTTAATGTATTCAGGGATCTTTTTATATTGTTTTAGTTTTTGCTTATTAAAATCACTGACCAATTGTAGATGAACCATTTTTATGTAATGGTTTAATATAACAAGGGAATCTTTTATGATTGGTTCATGCAACTAATAACCGACTTAGTTAGAACCCCGTTTTGATATTAATACCAATATTAAAATAGATCTTGATATACTGGTGGTGATATTTCAGAGATCTTAATGCAATGCTGGTGCCGCTGATGCTGAAGAGGCTACACGACCTTAGAAATAAGTCCCTCGAAGAAAAAGTGAGTGAAAATTTTTATGTCTATAAAACTTAGTACAAGTTTTCGTGGTTACACTACAAACGGATAGTTTACGGTTCTGAAGATTATTAATGAACAACTTGTAGTAAGGCTACTGGGCCGTTTCTGATGAAACTTTTGACTCAGATAGAATCTATATTTGATATTAGTGTTATCTTTTCAAGCCAAGCCAGAACCTGGTGACTCCGCCGAACCAGACGCGGCATTTCGCCAGGTTTGACAGGAAGAGGAACACAGATAGCGGTAAGACGAGCAACGGACCCACACCGGAAAAGAAAGGTATATAAAGATATGGAAAGATACGCAAAGATATGTAATATAAACGTCATATGTGTGTCTGTGTGCGATAATCTAGGTAACAGTCTGTGCGTACGTTTTATATGTTATGATGTTATTAATGCAAGCAAAAATCACATTCCATATCGGCACTTAGAAACAAACCGATATTCGATATGTTACATACTAAATAAATAAATTATTATATGTCTGTGGACAGTCGCCATCGGAACTCAGCGCTGTAAACTCGTCTCAATGATTAAATTGTAAATTATAATATAACAATACTTATATATACTAGATTGCCTTTTCATTACATTAACTACAAGACTACAAGACTATTAGGCAAAAGTCACTGTAATAAGTCGCATACACAGCTAGTATATAATGAAATTATATATATATATTTGATTCGTTTCAGACCGTTACAAAGATGATGGCGGAGGAGGTGACTCCTTCATGGAAGACTCACCAGCCAAGGATCCAGCTACACCGGTCAAGAATAACAACTGTACGGACAGACACACATATATACCACATATGCTATACAAACTACGTATAGCGAGGAACTATCAATGATTGTTTGGTTTTAGAAAAAATTACTGAACCGATTATGATGAAAACTTTCAAAACATATAGTTAGCCTATTTAGATACAGAAATATTTAAGTTCCTAATTAATTCAAAACATTCTTTTCATTATTTGAAAGTAGTGAATAGAATGGAGTAACGTTACACAGATGATAGATGGCGCTGATAATTGGTAACACATATATATATAGTGTTGTATGTTCCAGGTGGTGGCGAGTCCCCCCGCTGGCGCCTCATGTCCCCCCCCGCGAGGCCCCCCGCACCCCCCACCCTCCACGAAACGTCCAGCAATTCCAGTTGGGTTGAAATGGAAACTTATGTTATAGGTATTTACAGATTGACCTATAATATATATATATATACAGCGAGCGCGATAGCTCAGTAGTTGAAACGACTGTAACGCTGTCAGCCGGTCGTAGGCTTTGATCCAGCAAATAAAATACAATCCTATTCTATATACCTTAATTTAAAATCTTAACTAACATTTTTTTTATTATATTTGTATTTTTGCAACATTTTGTCAAACAAAGCAATATTGTTTATATATATAGCACGATTTAATATTCAATTCACATATATGTTTCCAGGTAACATACAAATCCACCCGCCGACTGACGCGACCAAACAGATGCTTATATTAAGATATCTGACGCCGATGGGAGAGTATCAGGAGGTATACACACACACGCACGCACACACACACACACACACACACAGACACAAATCATTAGTGGAATAGTAATAACATTTGCATGTCTATTTTCTGTTCCTGTTAATGTCGGAAACTAGATAAAAAAATCTCTAAAAAATGTACTCAATATCTCGATATTTTAAATTACTTATATATATATTTTTTTCCTTCCAGTTCCTGTCACACGTCTTCGAGAAGAATGCACTGGGCCTAATCCTCGGATATCTGAACGTGAGAGAGTCCAGGGACTCGAGGCTGGCTTTCGAGGCGCTCAAGTACCTGGCAGCCCTGCTGTGCCACAAGAAGTTCTCAATAGACTTCATCAACATGGGCGGGTTACAGGTAATTCATTTTAGTACGTCTGTATCCTTAGCATGAGTTATCAGACTCAATACGGACAGTTCCACAGTATTTTCATCCATAGATATTCACATCTGACAGTATCAATGTATGTTTGTAACAAGCTGCGTACTCTCTGTAGTTTTTCTGGCTAAGATGTCTTGTATATACAAGTGTACGGAAGTGTCCATGTAGTTATACCATATTCTATTCTACTCTAGAAGTTCCTAGAAGTGCCGCGGCCATCGGTGGCTGCGACCGGCGTGTCCATCTGTCTGTACTACTTGGCGTACTGTGAGGACGCTATGGAGAGAGTTTGTCTCATGCCGAGACACATATTAGCTGATCTTGTGAAGTAAGGCAATGTGTATAACTAACTAGATGTGCGTAATAAAATGAACTTTATTAACGTTCATTGCGAGTCACAATCGCTTGCCGGCATTCCCTCCCGCTCCGTCTCCCAATCCCCCAAGGTTGCGTTGAACGTTAAACGCAACCTTGTTGGAAGTTATTAAATAAAAAAATGTCACTTCAATATTCCATATTTTTACATATTTTTTATATTATTTTTTTCTAAATGAACATATAATAATATGTAATTTAAATAATTTTGTTTCAAGTGACCAATTCTCAATAGCATATTCATATATATATATATCTCTTTCAGATATGCGTTATGGCTGTTGGAGTGCTCCCATGACTCGGGCCGGTGTCATGCCACCATGTTCTTCGGGCTGTCATTCCAGTTCAGAGTCATTCTCGAAGAGTTTGATAATCAGGTGAGGAACCCTAATATATAAATCAACTGAAACCTGTATAGTGACCATAACCGATCCATATTGTCGCTAGCAGTGACACAAAGTTATATATGTTATCGGCCAAGCAATAAATTGGTAATTTCTCATAATGACCGGCCAGTATATGTGTATAGTCCATGTGTACACATACAATTATCTTTAGTCTTGCTGTTATTATGTAAGGCTAGGTTTACATGGCTGGATATTGATTATGCCAGCATTTAACTCGGCAGCATATATGTTTTATTAAGGTTCCAACGTCACTGGCTCGGGAAACGTGAAATTTCTAATAGAATTTTATATACACATTATGTGATTAATAGAATATTTTTATTCTTGCCAAAAAATAACAATGCCACCACATAGAGTGTCATCGGAAAGGGTTTGGTGGTTTAAGTTTGGACAAACACACGGACAGCGAGACTGTCACAAAGGATGCTTTATATATAGATATAGTTTATATAATAAGGACTTACAAGCCAGAGTGTACTTACATGTCTATTATAAATGGTACAAAAGTTTGTATGAAAAAATTACTGAATTGATTCTGATGCAACACAGCTCACAGTGTTCTAACACCACGGAGTGTGGTGACACACTAGACGTAACTATGTTTGGGTAACATATATATGTATATACATATACTTCGCGAAACTTGTAGAAAGTTCTCGACGTTACACGGCAGCGCCATCTCGTGACGAGCGGGCGAACTATCAGCTACACCTTCACGAGAACATTGCTTGTTTTTTAAATAAAGGCGACAACGTCTTGGAATGTTCCAGCTATTGGACGGTTGTGAATGAAAGAATGAAAAAGCTAGTTTTTAGAAGCGACATACAAGCGATGCAGACGGTGTTGCCTGTTATATAATATAGTGAATTTGTTTTTGCTATACTTAACGCCATTTTATATTGACAGTTAAATCCCGGCTCGTAACTATATGTTAAAGACATTATCAATTCTCGGACGAAGTAACTAAAGTCAGTGGCTCCCAACATTTTCTTGACTGGGGACCACTTTGTGTTCGTGGTTGTCCGCATGGGACCGCGATGTGAAAGAAAGATAAAGTGACTGACAAAGAGAATAAACTATAATAAAAAACTCAATATGTTATTAAAACATTAATAAAATTTAAAAGAGTTTTGGATTAGTTCGCGGACCGCCGGTTGGGAACCACTGGTTTGTAGGATGGTGGTGTGATTATTTCCTTATCTCCTCAGGATGGACTCCGGAAGCTATACAACGTCATATCAACTTTGCCCATACTCGGCTCGGACGAGGAGGAGGCGCGCGTGTCCGACGACGAGACGTGTGCGGCACGACAGATCGTACGACACGTGTGCGTAGCGCTCAGGAGGTGAGGGTAAAACAATAACCAGTGTAACATGATCTATGTTTATAGGAAATTTGTATGAAAATACGGTTCAGCAATTCCGGTTTGTTGTATAGACTTCATTTAACCTGACATTATATGTATTAGATTGTATATAATCTGTGAAAAAAAAACCGTTAAAATAATATATATATATATATTTCGTATAGATACTTCGAAGCCCACCTACGTATCAGGGCGGTTCAGGTCGCGTGGCAGCAGGGCGACAACCTGCCACTCCCCCCACCATATAAGGTAATACATACAGGATTACGGAACGTGCGTGTGTGAGTGGGGGAGTATGCGTGTGTGTGTTACAGATGATTATTTCTATGTACGCGCGAAGTATGTATATGTGTGTGGGTGTGTGTGTATTTGTGTGTGTGTTGGAATCTTTATAACATAAGTATAATTGCATATCAATAAAACAATCGTAGTTACATTCTATGGCAAAAATCATTTGAGATTTAAAAATTATGTACATTAACTTAACGTAAGATGTTAATTGTTTAAAGACATGTAGGTAATACATTTTAATAATAACTCTATATATACAGCCAGTTAAATATTGCTACTGATTCCATGAGGTAACAACTTGCAGGCGTCCAAGTCGTCTCCAGAGGAGCTGCAGGAACAGCTGGAGGCGGTGCAGGCGGCGGGCGTGTGCCGCTGGCCGCCCTGCGACGAGCTGCGGGACCTGGGCGGGGTCACGCTGCTGTTGCAGGTGGTGGGCTACGCTTACGAGTGGAACTTCAACGGACGGTGAGTGTACAGAGACCTATTCTCATGAGAAGTCAAACCTGTGACTCCATATATGTAGTGTTTCAGTCGCTTCGCCAACTGAGCCATCACTTCCTCGTATAAATGAATATAAATAATATATTTTATGTCACTAAAGCTTTGAAGTAAAATTAATGAAGTCCTTATCAGTCTCCAGTGCAGCGCCTGTTTTAATATTATTGCAATTTTTATTAACATATTTATTATTTTTTTTTTTATGAGAGTCCGTATCGTTCGGTCACACAGAAATTAATTGATTCAATCACTCCAGCTCAGTCTACAAGTTATGTTAGACGGCAGTAGTGGGTTCGCTTCCTGTTTGTTGTATTAATTTTTTTTCTTTCTGTATCCTAAGCGCGGAGACGGTGCGGTCGGCGCTGGACGTGGTGTCCATGTGCTGCGTGTCGCCCAGGGTGCAGCTGCTGTTGACGGAGAAGATCGACATGAGAGACGCGGACCTCACCACCGGCGTCCATATAGTGCTGGGTGAGGACAGTCGACTGGTCTAGACTTGTCCAGACCAGTCTAGACCAGGCATGATATTGATATGAAGTTAATATTTTTAATTTAACTGACTGACTAATTATAACCAAGTCACCCCGAGTCTAGACTCGATCTAGACTTTCCTATTTACTAAGCGCTGTTAGTATTTCAACTACACACAGACATCATCAGCTCGTGTCTCTGACCAGTGTTGCGACAAGCCAAATATCGGGAGCGTCTGGCTTGAAATAATAAAAAAAAAAGAGTAGAAAGTCGGCAAACATTAGTTTTATTTAAATTATTACGAAAAATCTTAGCTATCATTATACCTGATCTTAATTGAGATAATTATATTTTTATTAAGACATATCGATAGACGTAAGTAGCGTAAGTTTTTTCTGATACGAGCTTATTTTTTTTTTAAACAAATGAGATGTAAACGTTTCGGGAGTATTCAATAAGAATTAATCCGATGTCTCCGTGACACTTCCGCTGTGAAGTGACAGGAACGACGGGATTGGGTAGGCTTTAAAAAAAAAAAAATTAGCGCAGTGAGATCCGAAAAAATATATATATATGTATATATATTTTATTATATTATATTTTTCTTTTATAGCCGCATAAATAAAATTTTCATGTGTACCAGCGATCCCTCGCTGTCGAGGAACCTAGACGTTAAAATTAATGTTGATACTATGCGAAAATAAAAAAAATAAAAATATACCTAGTGTATAGAAATAACTTTGTATCTTTCGAGACATTACCAGTTTTGAGATTTTTGTCAAATTCTTAAATATAATATAAATTGCCATATGTTAAAAATATATATATATATATATATGTGAGATGTTATATAGTGCCGCTAGATGGCGTTGTTTGTTTGAATTAAAAACTCACTCAGAGACGTTACGATAGGAACGGTGGCAAGGGACTATACTAGCCGTCCACAGTAACATTATAATAGTACTATTATTATTTAAATATTTTATATATATATATATATATATATGCTAATGTAATTTTTTTGTAAGTTATTTCTCATAATATATATACGTATATTATATATATATAGAGTGAACCCAAGTGTTTATTTAGTTTGTTCGTGTGTTACTTAAAGGAACGACAGTTTCTACTTATAAGAATTCTTGATGATGTTTCCGTAACCGTTACACTAACCAACTAACTGGGCACTTGTGTTTTGTAGAGAAACTCAGAGGGGCGCTACCGGATCTGAATTCCAGGCAGAACGGTGAGAGACCAATGATTTGACCAAAAGAAATATATAATAATAATAACACGTGTATATAAACAAAATAAAAAATTATTGATACTTTCTGCACTTGTCTTAGTTTTAGTCTTAAAGACAGACGTAAGCTCGCCTCCAGTATATTATCTGTCTTATATATATATATAAGATAGATAATAATTATATGAGTACAACTTAAAGTATTTATCGTTATAACTTAGGAGACGTTTTAAAAAACTATATATGACACGATAGCTCAGTTAGCAAACCGTCCGGGACTCGGAACCCGAGCCTCGGGTTCGAGTCCCGGACGTGTCATTTTTTTTTAAATATTTATTTGGTTGTTTATTCAATAACTGTTTCACATCAAGGTGCTGCCGACGGCGACATAGTGCCGGAACCGGAAGTACAAAAGGCGGCCCTGAACGTCCTGGTGAACTGTGTCTGTGCGCCCGTTCACAGGGTAAGTGTAACTATTTGTCAAAAAATTGTGGCAACACACACACACACACACACAAATATATATATCTTCTCTTCTTCTTCTTCCTGGCAATTATCCCAGCATTAGCCAGGGTCTGCCTTGTATATATATATATTATATAATATGCCTATTCGTTGGCTCGCGTTTATATCTCACGCGCCGTATCTCCAGGCAGGTCCGTCAACGAACCGCATGTCGGTGACCGGCTCCACCAGGAAGAAGACGGCCGCCAAGTCCTACGAGGACGTGATCCAGAAGGTGTGGGAGAGCGTGAGGACCAACAACGGCATCATGGTGAGACAATAGGTTACAAGCGGAGACGGGGCGGGCGGTAGAGTTGACCGAACCGCTGATATATGAAGCGGGAACTATTGAATTATATCCGGGGGAGATCTAAAAAGCCGGAGGTCGTGTCAAGGTCACTCAGGCCGCGTCTCGGTTGCTGAGGTGGAATTGTTAAAAAACTATATATATATTATGAAGCCAGTAGTTTTATATAACAAATCAAACCTTAGCAAACCTTAGCAAGACTTGTTCTGAAGAATTCCAACTGATTGTTATCTCAAAGCGAAATAACTTCAATTCAATTTCCGACCGCGAGTCGCTTCCGCGGATATTTTCCCGCGTAAAAGTGACCGAACTGAATGTCATCGCTGTGACGTCACGCCGGCTGCGTTCGGGAATACAAAGGTTCGGTTCAAATTGAACGCGCGTTCCCTCTATATATATATATATATATATATATATATATATATTACTAGCTGTGTCCCGCGATATCACCTGAGACTCATTCCGGTGATAAAAAGCGTCATGTCCTTTCTCGGAGACGAACCTATCTGTGTGGGAAATCGCATCCAAATATGTTCAGTGATTTTTGCGTGTAACCGACACAAACAGGGTCACATTCTAAGTTGTTATATCAGTCGGGACAGTGACATTGTGAGGTAGATGTGTGTTTGTTCGCGCTAATCTCAGAAACTAATCGCCCAATAAGGTAAAAATTTGCTTGTTATTTTTTTTTATTAATGTCGAATATCCAAAGAAATTAGTTGCGGTCAATAGAAGGTTACTGCTAAGTCTCACGCGTAGTTCTACTCCTAAAAGCACCAACGGCCGGCAGAAGCTAAATAAAATAAAAAAAACTTTTAAAAAAGTCCAGCTATTTTAACTGATATCTGTAAATCCTAAGGCTTATACTGAAACCTTAAGATCCGCCGTGGCTGGAGCTTCTTCAGTAACATATATATATATAGAGAAGCGAACAGAGTCGCGGGCGGGAGCTAGTATAACAAATCCCGTACTCACTCCATCTCCATGTGTCCAGGTGTTGTTGTCTCTGATGATGGTGAAGTCCCCGATAACGGACGCGGACCGTCTCCGAGGCCTGGCGTGCAGGGCGCTGGCCGGACTGGCGCGCTGCCCCACCGTCAGGCAGATCATATCCAAGCTGCCGCTCTTCACCACCTCGCATCTGCAAGGTGAGAGAGAGAGAGAAAGAAAGAGAGAGAGAGGGAAAATGCAAAGCGTTTCTTGTTCTTCAGTCATAAATGTTAGCGTATAGTATCAGTTCAGGTTTATTTGCGTAAACTAACGTAAGGTAAACTATAAGGGAAACATTTTATATGTGTGTGCGGGACTGTGTAGTTAAAAATTGTAAAAAAAAACGTAGTGATCCGGAAAATATTAGTTTCCTCTAAACGGATACTCGCGAGAGCTATTGATGTTATATATATATATATATATATATATATATATATATATGTGTGTGTGTGTTTCAGTGTTAATGCGTGATCCCATACTACAAGAAAAACGGCAGGAGCACGTGATGTTCCAGAAATACGCTCTGGAACTGCTGGAGAGGGTTTCCGGCAAGAGCAAACACATGGGAGCCGACTTCGAGACGTCGCTGGCGAACATACACAGGGTGGGTGGACGGCTGTGAGCGTGGCCCGCGCTGGACCAGTGCTGATGTAGATATAGCACAGTCACCGAACGCCGACGTTGGCCGACGGTGGCCCAACTTGTACCAAACTGTGTTTTCCGTTCTACCCGCAGGCTAACGTAGTGGCCCAAACACGCATCACGTACAACGAGCGTCAGCTGCTACAGTTGGTGGCGTCGCACCTGTGGAACCGGGGGCTCCGGGAGGCCGCGGGGGTGCTCCAGCGGGAGGCCCGCCTGCCGCCGCTCGCGGCCCCCGCGGTGCCCCCCACTCCGCCCCCACCACCCGTCTACACGCCGTCAACGCCTATCAGGGTTAGTGGGCCCCTAAATTAAATAAAGAATGTATATATATATATAGTCTTCAAGAATACAAAGTTACATCATCTACCCCAGGCGCGCCTGTCCGTGTCGCGAACCAGCAGCTGCGGCTCGATGCACCGCGACGTGGAGCACCCGCACACACACGCCACCACACACACAGACGACAGCCCCGCGCCCGCCGTCATTAAACTCAGGTACGGGGTGGGGGAAGGGGGGGGAGTCATATGACCCGTGCCCAATAGTAGACACGGCCAAAGTAATAGTCGGTAAAACGTTGGTTGTGATTCAAGGAAAGTGCAGGCCGTCCACGCGCCCACGACGCCCACGTCGGAACACAAGCGCTCGCTACAGAAGCAGCTGACGATGGGCGGCGGCGAGCGCGCGCCGTCCCCGCCGCGGGTCACGCTCCACTCCATCATCACGGAGTACCTTTACAACCAGCACGCGCTGTGCAAGAACCCCGTCGTTACTTGCCCGCAGTTTAATTTACTTGAGTATGAAACACAATTCTGTTAAATCTTTGATCCTACATTTTATGTCTATAGATAATTTTTCTTATCTTTACATTATCGTAAGATAGTTAGATATACAGATAATGCAATATATATATATATCGGCAGGCCTCACAAGTGTCCGGAGCCGTCTCCTCAGTCCCTGGTGTCGTGGTCTCGCCACGAGCAGGCCAACCTGGTGTCCCGCTTGGTGCGGCGCGAACTGGGCGCCACCTCGACGCGCGCCCACGCCAGACTTGCGCATGCGCACTTCGCGCACGTGCGCACGCTCCGCCTCCAGGACGACGACGCCTACTTCACACACACTATATTCCATGTAAAAATGTCAATACAATTTTTTTCCCAGTTAATATATATGTATATATATATACAATTCTACTGTACGTGTGTATGTCACTGAGTATTAGATGGCTGGACCGATCTGAATGAATTTTGTCCGCATCAGTGTGCCGCCGCAGATGGTTTAGATTCACAAACCAGCCCGCTAGATGGCGCTGTCTGTATCTAGGTTGTTTGAAACGAAAAGCCTTCAAAATTCTTACTATATGTACTGTTTTAACACATAATGAGATCTAAGATTTTCGCGAGTATTCATTTAAATAAATGTTTTAACACACTATACACATCTCTCTCAGCTCTGACGTTCACGCGGACGGAGTCGCGGGCACAAACTAGTGTTATATGTGTATTTATATTAATCATAAAATGTCCCAACTTATATATGAAACTATAAAATTCTTGAAGCAAAAACGTATACAGCACACACACACACACACACACACACACACACACACACACACACGCACATGCATCGCTTATAGCTGATAGATTGAAAACAAGATTCATCAAAATGGACACAGTGAAACATATAACAGATATAAATGAAACTAATATTATTCGGATTCGGAAAACTACATAATCCCATCTCGTCTGCCCGTGATCACGGTTGCTGCAAGGTAACCGAAACGTCGGGATTATGTAGTTTTTAAATAATAAAATCCGCGTAGTAAATCCGAATAATATTAATTTCATTTACATGAATAAAACTCGGGAAAATCTTAGATCTCATTAATATATCTGATTATATGTCTAACCGGCTCTGACCCGCAGCCGACGCAGCAGCAGCTGCTGACGGCGACGTCTTCCGGCGACATCCGGATATTCAACCTGTTCACCGGCGTCGAGGAGAACTCCTACCAAGTCCACGAGTCCTATATTTACCACATGCAGGTACGCCTCGCGCTTGGATGTGGCTTTGATTATAGTTCTCCTAAAACTATTCTATTTTCCTACTTTATTTCCATCGAAATCGGTGCAGTGTTTTTTTTGATTTTTCTATATATCTTCTTCAGACGGATTTTGCTGTATCGTGAATGAGTAGAATTAATTTATTTACATAGTTTTGTATATGAAATTTTATTTATATTCGGCTAGTTTTGATGATGTTCTTGTGTTTGGATAGATTTGATTCTGGAAAAGTAGTGGTATATTCGTAAAAAATTGTGTTCCAGGCGAGTAGAGACGGCTCGCTGCTGCTGGCGTCGTCCACCACCTCCTGGCGGACTCTCTCCGCGCTCTGGAACATGAAGGAGTTTGAGCAGTTGTGAGTTTAGAAGTTAGAACACAGCTGACCATACATACATACATAACAATAGGAATATAAATGATCAAGTAAACAGTAATATTTTTGAGTATAGAAGTGATTTACTTTTGTTATATAAATATGACTGATAAGTCAGGCGTTCTGGCAGCTCTGCCAGAGGATTACGTCGCCATAACATTCCCATATAAGGTATATATTTATTACCAGCGGTCACTGTCCCGACACGGTATAACCAGATCCACGTTTCGCATGATAACGAATGCCCTCGCTCAATGCTTAACTGGATCCCTCATTTTTCTTCCAGATTTCAATTAGACAACGAGGAGTACGTGGAGTTCTCCAAGATGTCTGACGATAGGATCATAGGCACCAAGGGCGAGACGGCCAGCATATTCGACACGAGGACCGGCCTGGAGGTGATGACCCTCACGCCGGCTATATCCAACCAGTACGCCAAGAACAGGGCGACCTTCAACCCCACGGACGAACTGGTGCTATCCGGTCAGTATGTTGTTATAATGATAGACACACACACACATACACACACACACACACACACACACACACACACACACACACACAAAACAATCACATATAAAAAAGTATATATATATATTATGTATGCATACTAATTCTCTCATTTCCGTCGCCAGATGGCGTGCTCTGGGACGTGAACACAGGCAAGGAGATACACAAGTTCGACAAATTGAATCAGACCCACAGCGGAGTGTTCCACCCCAACGGCCTGGAGGTGGGTACGCTGCGAGCGCTGGGAGGGACGTCGTGGTGTATGTTGCTCGTGCACTTTGTATGTGCTGAGCCGTTTGTGATGAAACTTCCCTGTGATGTTGATCGCACATCGGAGTAGGATACGGGACATAATTCATGCTTTAATAGCTGTATTGTTTAAGTCACGTGACACTACAGATGTCATCAAGCGCTCATTTTTTTTTATCTGTGAACCCAATTCATTAGTTAACTCAGAAGGAGCGGCGGGCAGGAACTAGTTAAAACATGTATTTATATAACATAATGGCTTGGCGTAATATATATAAGGATATACAAATATTATACGTAAAGCGCATAGCACTTTGTTACGGAGCTGTGATGTAACGAACACAAACATTCACTATACTATATACTTTGCAAACTTCTCCGCCCTAGAACCCTGGAGCCCTAGGGCTTCCCAAACAAATAGATGTTTTATTTAGACTGTGTATTGACTCACTTCCGTTTCCTTTCCCCAGGTGATATCAAACACTGAAGTGTGGGATCTGAGAACCTTTCATCTACTGAGAACCGTGCCGTCCTTGGACAAGTCAGAGGTATTTGACAAACACACACAAAGCCTGTACTTCCGTATTATCAATTTAAATGTACAAAATATATGTGTGTGTGTGTGTTTGCATGTTCCAGGTGATGTTCAGTCCGTCCTGCGGCGTGTTGTACGCGGTTTGCTCCGACCAGGACTCGGAGGAGAGGAGCCAGTTCGACACCAGCTTCAAAACCCTGGACCCCTACGACTACTCCAGCATAGGTAAATACCCGCAACGCCGGCTCATGACGGACTGGTGGGCGCAGCACTACGATATTAAGGCTGTATCACACAAGATATATATATATATATATATATATAATTCTGACATTAATTCTATAACTTTAGCTGTTTTTTCGTAATCAATCAACACACATACTATTCAGTAATCAATTGATTTTGTGTCAGCAACGATCGACGTGAAACGTAACATCTACTCGCTGGGCGTGTCGCGCTACGGGACACAGATAGCGCTCGTGGAGAACATGGGGGACTTCGAGCAGGTGCAGGAGTCCTGCGTGAAGCTGTACGACGTGGGCAGGAAGAGGGACCACGACGACGACGCGGTGAGGAGGCGCAGAGACGCGCACACACACACACACACACACACACACACACACACACACACTGATATACTCGCATATACATATAGCATTACAAATATTGTTGGCTTTTGTATGTTAGAGGTTACCATACACAGACAGACATACAAAACATAATATATTTGTATTTCAGGAGGAGGAGGAGGAAGACGAGCTCGCTGGGGGCTCCGAGAACGATGATGGATCAGACTCGGGCTCGGACAACGATGATGACTGTTAGTATATACACACACACACAGACACACACACCGACACACATATATATATATAATAACATATAATGTGATCTGCAGTAGCTTCGAGTCTTATTCGTAATGCTGTGATGGGTCTGGCTGAGGGTTCGGGGTCCGGGAGTGGTTCCGGCTCAGACTCGGACAGAGACCGGAATGATAGAGGACCCAGGACTAGGAGACGAGCTGGCAGGAGGGTGAGTACACATACACACATACATGTATTTATACGTAAAGAAAAATATAATTTTCCTCCCATGCCATAGACAATCACAAAATATTGTTATCTGTGGTATATTATAATTTTGATATCTGAGTAGGCTCTGAATTAGTAGCTTTGATTGTCGTTTCTCTTCGTACAGAGGGTCTCGTTAATGTTCTAACATATATATATATATATATTAATATAAAAATATATTTTCCAGGCAGCGGAGGAAGCGAGCAGTGACAGCGATGGAGACATTGACTTTGAGAATATCATAGAATTTGAATACTGAGAACAATGACATGGAGTGTAGTGTAAATATATACGATTTATATAATACATGCCTTTCATTATATAAACCTGGCCGGACATGGCTGCTGTGAAGTGTTCGAGGTCAGCTCAGTGTTCAGCCTTACATCCAGTCATGTGCTGCGGGACAGCTGAAGCCAGTGTTTATACTTTAGGGCTCTCAAATACAAGACGATACTCAAATGTTGCCATTACAAAATAACAATGGTTCAGTGTTATAATTAAAATAAGTCTAGATTTATAGTATATTATAATTAGCACGGCACAGATGGCGCCACTTGTAACAACACGCGCTAGATAAAGTTATTCTTGATTTGGACTCTTGCCTTAATATATTGTAATGGAAGAATCTTGGAATAGTTTAATGTATTTTTTTTTTAATTTTCAATTTCTAGATAACAAAGTCGGATAAATATCTGCCAAGGACAGACTGAACTTAATTTTGTGTTCTAAATTCACTATTCTAAATATAAATACTATTTATTTTAAATTTTCTTCATAAAATTCGAAAAAAACTTGCCAAAGACTTAGACCAGGTGATATGAACTTATATCGGGATTGTTAGAGTGTACACCATAGATGCTACTAAGCACTGCACACCCTATCCATATAACAACTGAACCTATATTGTTTAATTCTTTCTTGCATACTTTTAGTCATACATTACGCAATACTAATGTTTACAGACATTTAAAATGACATTTGATTCACGATTTGTTAAAAGTGCCATCTAGTAATGTAAAAACGAAACATCGGCCGCTGCTAACTGCTAATGCCGCTATGCAGCCAGAGCGGCGCTGGGCACAACCACTCGGTGCTTATTTTGCAAGGGCGATCTACAAACCTCGTGTCGTATG
Organism: Danaus plexippus; assembly: GCF_018135715.1. Classification (NCBI taxonomy): domain Eukaryota; kingdom Metazoa; phylum Arthropoda; class Insecta; order Lepidoptera; family Nymphalidae; genus Danaus; species Danaus plexippus. Next base: position 1,336,200 of record NW_026869857.1, read on the forward strand.
AGAAAATGTTTGCATGTGTGTGTGCTAAAGTCTATGTGTGAGTGTATTCTAGAAGCACTGCATACTTTTTATCGTTTAAAATCTCGTGGAAAGTCCGTTAAGTGTCAAACGAAACGGAGCTCTCTGATTGGTCGGTGAACTGTTCATATATTTTTTCCGCCATTTTGTTATTATTGAATTTGTCATTTGTCTTTCTAAGAGCAAGTGAATAAGTTTTAAGTAGCTAATTAGTAAATAGTGAATTAATTTAGTGACGAATTATGGAAAATTATAGCTGTGAGCTCCGTGCTGGCGATGTGTGTTTAACGAAATTAATTACGAGTACATTTTCAATATTGTCGTTTGATAATAAAATTAAGATAATTTCAAAGGGACGGTGACCAGTTGAGGGTGAACTAAAAGAAAGGTAAAGTTATTCGTTTTAATAAAAGTATTATGATAGTTTTAATCAGCTAGCAGGTTGTATACACAAATAAGTTATATTGTTTTCCTGGTTTGTTGTTTTCACATAATAATAATAAGAATGTTTGGATCTCCACTGGATATCCCGATTTAAATAACTTTTATAAAGCGGTGATGAACAGATCGTAATCGTTTTAAGGTACTTTCGTGGCTCAGAGGTAGTTGCGAGATACATTACATTCATTTATACATTACGCGCGAATATTATCAATGTTTAAATGAAACTAATATTTCCGGATTACATGCTCCCGACGTTCCGATTACTCAGCAGCAGCCGTGATCACTGCGGACATCTCGTCTGCATTATAATTATAAATTACGTGTAGTAATACGAAAATATTAGTTTGATATAAATGAATACTTGCGAAAGACCTCATATTTTCAATGTTTTAGAAGAGGGAATGGTAATTAAAATTGGTATTTTTCTTTCAAACATATTCTACTCACCCTATCCCACATCTCTGTGCGCGCCCCTGCTTGTGAACACTAGTGTGTTTTTCCAAAACATACGACAATGTTATATTACTTTGATTTAAAGAAACTTTGATACAAATAAGCGTATCCTCCCACAACCGTATGTTGTCTGAGATTATGGAGGTTGACAGACCGAGTGATGAGTGAGTGAGTTAATTATTTAATCTATATAAGGATAGCTTTCATTGCCTTTGATATTAATAATTCTTATTTATAATTAACAGCGTTTCACAGATTCTTTCAATATTAATAAAATACATTACTAAAAATTTTCAATATTATCATTGGGGCCATCCGTAAAGTGCGCCACACGAATTTTAAGTCTTGAACCCCTTCCCCCCTTGTTACAGGTTGCCACATTTTTATAACCCCCCCTCCCCCTGTTGTGACGTCACAGTTATGTGAAGTTGGTATTTTTTTTAATTTTCAATTCACATCCAAACTGCGTTTTTGTAATTTAAATTCTATTATGTGACGTCACAAAACTCTTGCCCCCCCATGCCCCTTGTCACACGATGTCACATTTCGGTGGTACCCTCCCTCTCCTTTAACGTGCGACGCACTTTACAGATGATCCCATATCAAGAATACTACCAAGGGCCATATTGAATGTTTCCCAGATATAAGTACAAATCCGTCTACTCATTGTACTATGTATCAGGATTGACTACTACAAGTACCCAGTTAACTAAATGGTTAAACTTAAATGTGGTTAAATAAATGCATCAGACAAGTCTTCAATAAATAAACATTATCTAACGTTTAATTTAAATAATAATAAGAGTACCAATTACCTGGCAAGTACCAATGTGATCTTTTCCGAGTCATATGTACTTTCTAAGAGTATTCAGACAACACTGACGACGGTGAAGGAAAACATCGTGAGGAAACCTGGTCTTATAATTTCAAATTATAAGATTGAAATCGCCAACCCGTCTTGAGCGAGCGTGGTGATTAATGCTCTAACCTACTCCATGTGGAGAGGCTTTCGCTCAGCAGCGAAATCCGATAGGCTGATGATGATGATGATGAATATTAAAAGATTTTCTTATGGTTTATATTAATTAAAACTTTGTTGTTGTTATATATTCCATGTGATAGTGAGCTGTTAAAAAACTATAGTAATATTTTTAGTCATATAGAGGTTTTAAAGTCATTTTAATTAGGTCTTGTCTGAGTGGACAGCTCTTGATTTTTCTCGTTACAGCCAGTAAGAACGCATAATTTATTAATTTCAAGAAAATGTAGTTTTTTTTCTTAGATTTGATTACGATTTCTTTACGATGAAGTCTAAAATTAATTAAATTTCAATAAATTTGATAATTTCAGCTTTATTTGTAGCAGAACAAATTCAAATCATATTATTTCTGTCAAAACAAAATTCTAACAGTCGTTAGGATAAAAAAATCTTAAAATAGACTTGGAAAACATGGAAGTTTCTAAATAACGCCATCTATCTTTGGTCTCGGTAACAATTCTGTATTACGGGACTTAATTGCCTTTTAAATATTGCTGTTTGATATTAATTCTTAATATTTATTATATTTACATAATTTCAACCTCAGCAAGCTGTTAAAATTCGATATTGATGAGGCAGAGCATAATGCACTCTCAGTTAAGCGACATCTGTTGGTGAGTTTACTCCAAAGTCTTATGCTTCTCGACGACAGAGGGCAGGGCTGATCATAACACAAACCGGTTACAAAAACTAACGAGATGATAACTGATTTCCCTTTTGCAGAAATATGTTTATATTCATTATATAGAGATATTTTTTAATACTTACTTAAAGGCCATTAGAATTAAACTTTGACCCGAAACGTGATAAAAGAAAAAAAAATGTATGCATGTATGTCCATGAGCATGCACCGAGAACAATATCTCCAAAACAGACAAACGCATGACAAATGAAACTGCTCGCTTGATGTAAACTTGTTTATTTATCATAAATAATATGTCTGTATTATCACAGCGGCTCCCCGCGACACTCACACGACCTACACGCGACCGGACTGTCGCGACACGACAGGGAGGGGGGAGGGGGGCGCCGCGAGACTCGGCACAGATTGTAAAAGGAGTAACTTAGACTAATTAATTTATTTGTTCATTAATACTGTTTCCTCTCCTCCGCTATCTTATTTACAGATTATACAAGTCTAAAGCTATGAATACACTATTATTGTCGCTAATTTGATATTTGGCAGACGCCTAGAGACAGTGTGAGCTAGGTTACAGCGGCTCACGACGAACGAACACACGTAGATATATATATATGTATATAAAATCATATAAATTTAAAATATAAAATTCGACGAGCCAAATTATATCACTATCCTAACCGCGAGTTAGCGTGTCGCACTAAATACGGACAGTCTGGAGTGAGTCACTGAACCCTCTCGTGAGGCGGGTCAGGGCGCGTCCGCTATCCGTCCACTTCCCACCGACCTGACCTTGCGCGTGTGAGTCTGTCTTGACCTTCGCCCTCAGACACTCCATCTCCACAAGCTATCCTCCGCGCTGTCCCCGCTCGCTCCGGCACCGCTCGGCCGCCGCCGGCCGTCAGTGCACGTACTCGTTGCTGTGGAACTGCGTGTTGTCCACGATGACGCCGGCGAACCCGTCCGGCGCGGCGCTCGGGTTCTTGGCGAAGCTGCTGAAGCCCTCCGCCTGCCTCTGGCCCTGGGCGCCGTGTCCGTAGAACGAGATGAGGTTGGTGTAGTTGTACTGGTTGACCTCCGAGCTCTCCACCGAGCTGCAGGAGGACGAGCTCGCCGAGAACGGCCGCTGGTTCTGAGGGTAGACGTAGTTGACCACCTCCGGTTCCGCGTAGTTCTCGTAGAACATCTCCTGGTAGCCGTTCTGGTAGTCCTCGTGCGCGTCGTACGAGGGTATGACCGGCAGGCTGTACTCGGGATAGCCGTAGCCGTCGCCGAAGTCCTCGCCCACGGGGTGCGGCGCCTTGGCGGCGGGCGGCTGCGGCTCGGGGCTCGCCTTGGGCGGGCCCTGCTCTATGTTGAGGACGAGGTTCTTCTCCTCCACGTCGCTGTAACGGGCACCACACATCAGACCTCGCGCTCACCGCCTCCCTAGTGAGAGCGAGCCGGGACCCACCTGAGCACGTAGTTGACGGACACGATGCAGTGCGGGCGCGAGGACCGGGAGTTGTGCACGATGGTGGCGTAGCTCTGCATCCACACCCAGCCGCCGGACTTGGTCAGGAAGCGGTAGTAGCGCGACGTCACCTGGCCCTTGGTCAGCACTGCGGAACACACGGCTCATTAACGCAACCTATCCTTCTCTCTCTCCCTCTCTCTCTCTCTCTCTCTCTCTCTGGTACTCACGCGTGCAGTGCGAGTATCTCATGTGCAGCACGTCCGTGCCGTGGATGTAGTGGTACAGGGTCTTCTCGATGAGGTCCTGAGGCTCGTAGCCGGTGAGAGACGCCACCCTGTGACATACAGTAGTAAGGAGATATGGTTCGCTTATACAAATCCCCTGACTTCGCTTAAAATAAACATGTTATATATATAAATGCATATCAAAAGTGTATCTTTTTTTGCCTGTTTGTCTTTTACTTCCCGATAATCTTTAGATCGACTGCACCGATTCTAATACGACTTCCACTGACAGACAGATACAACACGGAGAGACTCGGTCTGATATCATTTTATAACCTATCACACAATATATGTACGTTTATAATAAAATCAAGTGCTTATAACTTAAGTAATCTAAGTAAAACTCTTCATTCGGTTGAACCCGCACACTAAGCCCGGTCCAGCGCCAGGCTGTGCTCGCGAGGGTGCTCCGCTCGGTCAACAGGCGGGGTGACATCAGACACGCCGCGCCAACCAATTACTCGCTAATGGTTTCAGTCGAGTGTGTTTGTTAAAAAATCACACGCGACGCCTTTCTTTTTCTGCTCGTTTCGTCAACAATTAAATTTCAAATTACTATACAATTTGTTTACATTCACCATTTTTTTTACCACTATGCAGGCTCGAAACAGATATTTTTTTAATATTAAACGTGTCAGCAAAAATAAACATAGGCTCAGCCTAGATCGCTCGCATCGCCTATAACCAAGCGAAAGTCGCGTCAGAATCGGTCAAGCAGTGTCAAATAATCGCTTCTTAAATTCTGCCAACGAAGTCACTTCCTCGAGCAGACCTCGAGGACAAACGAAACGCTGAGCAGACGAACGGTCGCCGGGCCGGCGCGCGGAGCGGGGAACGACACATGCACTGACACGTGACCGAAACGATAATAAGGCTGTTTGATAAATAATCAATATATATATATATATATAATTCAATTATTATCTTTATTTCAATATTAACTAGTTCTTGCATCCGACTTCGTCGTGTACTTTTAAATCATGCTCAGGGACAAATGTACAAAGTGCTATAAGAACAGACGCGTTGGCCAACAGCAAGGGACGTGTATGGTGTGTGTCACACGTCATGCACTAGACGACTGTTGTGACTCGATCCTGAAGTAACCACACGGAGTCCCGGGATAAATCATATCCCATGTCACATTCTGCTATATTATCTTTATTACCGTAACGTGTCATCAAAATTAATTCAGTAGTTTTATAGCGAACGAACAACAAACGGTCACACAGAGCCATAACTAAAATCGAGTCGTACTAGATACGAAAAGTTTGGACGTCAGTCGTTCTAGTTCACGTAAATCTCTACGTATTCTACGTGTTACGTAGTTAGCTTAGTAGGAGTTGAGGAGCATTCCTCGTCGGTGCCCAAACTGGATAGTTAGATAGAATACGCCATAGACGCCCGAACACCTGGCGTCACATGATACGCAGCTAGTTTATACCGACATGCAAATAACGAGGTGACGTTATTCCTTTGTCCGTACGTCAGCTCATATCTCATCAACTTATTGAGGATTTTCTGGCAAATTTTATTTATATATTTATTGGTGACCTTGCTTTATATATTGAAATAGATAATAATTTTGTACTTTTTGTCGAAAACTACCTACCAAAATTATTATAGCAAAATTTTTGCATATTGCTAAAGATTTACTAAACTGATTTCGATGTAACCTTTCATTAGTACAGCTCAAGGTTAGGATACAAACAAATTACATTCTGTGCATTACAACGCGTAGTTCCGGGTTATAACACTAGTATCCTGTGTTTTATCTAACATAGCTACATTATTCTTTACACTCAAAACTAAATCATTGTCCAGGCGAGCAAAGTCGGGTGATTTTAAAAAAATTGCCTTACCGAAACTGATTAGGTACAGCGAGTTACTAAATAAAATAAAATTTTACTTTGTAAATACATATTGAAAATAATCTTACTATCAGTTTTAAGTGTTTATAATCTAAAACGATGTTACTGTCAGTATGGCGTTTCGGACTTTTGATATACCTACCTACATATGTTACACTGAACGCGGCGAGATTATAATAATTGCCACAAGTTCGTATTGCACACGAAATACGAATAGTATCGCGTTTCCCATTCAATAACCTACGTTTATACTATAGGTGCGTGTAGATTTATCAAAACTATTGACGCTCCGTATGTAGTTACGACTCGCAATTCATATAAACGCGTAACCTACATTTTCGCATAGTAAAGCTCTGTTACGACTGAACGACAGTATTTCCCGCCGACGACTCGTGTTAGGCAATCGCTATAAACAAAAACGCTGACTTTGTCCTGCATTTTATTGACATTTTTTTATTTCAAAATCTACATTATATATAAGTACAAGTATATTACATACTAAAACCTTCCTCGATAATCACGCTATCGAGTGGTGATAACTGTTTGATAATCGGTGCGGTAGTTTTTCCGTTTATCGCGAACAAACAGACAGACGCGGCGAGGGAGTTTGTTATATATAATATATATATATATATTTAGCGAGCAAAGTGGCGGTATTCGCTATGGGTTTTTAAGACGAAATAAAATCTCCACAACAGAGTCCATTGGAAACTCAAAGGCCCGGTATTGTTCCCGAGCGATACGTTTCTCGGAACATATAAATATTATTGGCCAGTGTCGCGACGATACACACGAATAGTGATGTCATCTTATCGATATTCATATAAAACATAAGCTATACATCCACACCGCTATCTGTTTAAAAATATATATAAAAAAAAATTGCGAGTTCAACATTCGTTATCGACACTTCATATATGCAAACTATCGATAAGTGTAGTCACATCACTAGTGTTAAATCACTTCGTCTCGCGCCGTTCTGCCTTATTAAAAACACGAATAACATATATATATGTATACGTCGCGGTCAGCGCTCGTTAAAACCTATCCTATAAAAGATTGGCTTTGTTTTAAATTTTGTATTGAAATTTTCAAGAACAACCGCTTGTTATACTCGCACGCGTGAATTGCTGAACGCATTTTGGTGTAACTTTCCCTTATTATAGCTCAGACATCAGACTGCCGGAGGCTATATCAATAAACTCCGTGTAACGCCGGGGTATAGCCCTAGTATAGCGTACCGAGTTAGTAGAGTCCTAACAGTCGCTTAACGCCGCTGTTATTTTGAGATCACATTACTCCTTTCCCTCCGAGCGGACCGAGCCGCGGGGCTGAGCTAGTCGCATAAACCGTCAGCGATGAAACTTTGTACACTTGTAGACGTGATAAGAGAGCTTCAATGTCCGTCCGTGGTCTCATCACTCCGCGACTGCTGCACTCACCTGGCGTCCAGGAAGATGAGCCTCATGTCCAGCGAGGCGCGGAACATGAACATGTTGGAGTGGAGCTTCAGCTCGGTGACGGCTGACGGCGGGAGGGAGTGGCCGACGGCGACCAGCCCGAGAGGAGCCGTGCCGTCGCCGAAGCGGCGGGCGCGGAGGTATCCAGAACAGTGGATGACCTGGTGGATGACATTCAGTTGTCTGGACTTGTCACTGTGTATATACTTATAGTCTATACATGTTAATGAATGCCCGTCCGTTTGTTCCGGATAAACTATGAAATGGCTGGACCGATTTTTACAGGACTTTTAATGGCAGATAGCCGATGTTATAAGGATTGACTTGTAACAGTGACCCGGGGCAAATGCGGAACTAAAGTGTTTTTAATGTTTATCTAAACTTAAATAACATTATTTATTTTCAACTCGTGTCAATACACTATAGCTCAGTTGAAAAAGCAACAAGACATTACATCCCGGAGGTACAAGGTTCGATTCTATCTGACAACCAATAAGTATGAAATCAAAATCACATAACCTGACCTTTTAAAATAACACCTCGGACTTGCTTGTATGGAATTAATTTAATATCAAGCTGAACACGATTAACTTAACTACCAGTGATATAAGGATTGTGTTAGGGTAACATGAAAAAAATCCCTACACCACCTTCTTCTGTGTCGGTTAATTGACTCGCCAAACATCTTACGACCCCCGCATATTTGGATCCCAACCCCCGTCACCCTCCGTGACTGATTGCCAGTTAAAAAATACTGTTGAAACGAACTCGAGCTCAAAAGATAAATAGGATTTTTTATAGAAATATTCTAAAACATCACTGTATTGTTACGTTCCTTGGTGCTTGGATTGTAATTAATATTTTTATATCCTTAGCACGTGTCGAGCGAGGTTTTTTAACTGTTAAACTATAAGTTTGATCGCCAATTTAAGAACTTTACGTATTCAGTTTTATTATATATTGTTATTATTTTTTTATAACTGAACATATAGTTTTCTTTTATTTTAACTATAATTGATCGATTACTTCACTTTCAATACTGTAATATAAGCGTTAGTGTTTAACATTCAGTGACACACACACATGGAGGAGTGTTCACGGATTGATGTATTGTGTGTGTGCGTGTGTGTGTGTTTTATATAATGTAATGTATGTCTCATACATTTCACATAAAACATATCTTCTTAAACTCCTTCTCACAACTACACTCCTTACCTTATACCCTGACGTGGTGAGGCCAGCGTTCCTCTTAGCGAGGACGCACTTCATCCTGATGAAGAAGGCTCTCTCACACTCCACGTCCACGTTGGGACTCCAGGTACCACCTACAGGATACCTGAAGGAATCGATAATCAGTTAAGACTTTTCGAAATTATTGATTGATTGATTGATTATATGTCAATCAATCAATCAGTAATTTCGAAAAAATTCAAACACACCTTCATCTCGATTTCGTGATCACGGTTATCGTAAAGGAACCGAAAGGGAGAGTTCATGTAGAGATATAAAAAATAATAAAAAAAAAAGTTGCATCAGAAAAACATAGTTGACATTTGAAGGAAAAGCGAGCATCTCAGACATCAGTCCTACAAAGCAAATTTTTTTTAAGTATATAAATCGTCATAGAGACAAATTAACTAGTTTTTCACTGATAATTAATTTGGAGATATATTTATATATTGACTTGAGCTGAAGAAAATTGTTTGTACTAATTTGTGTTTCGGTTACGCGTAGACTTGTATCGTTTTCTCGAAAGTTCAATTTTACTTTCATTTAACATTAATAACTTTAATGAAATAAAAATCTCAATATATATAAACAATTTTTTTTCTGCAATAAGTCATTAAACCTTTATAACAGATTCCAATACAGTCGTATTAAAATAAAGGTAAACAATACGTGTGTGATATCCGTTTGAAGAGACATCGGTTTTGGCATTATTAAATCTTGACAACAATCAGACAAACATACATACCCAACGGCCGGCGGTCCAGCATACGTGTGCGGATGCTGTAGGCTGAGCACCGCGGACATCTCCTCGTGATCAGCTTGGTGGATGTACTCGTATATAGAGTTCCCGGTCAATTCCACCTGCGGTATAAATATTCTTAATATAGACTGTGGATTGAACGCGTGCGTACCACACAATTCCAATAGATCGTATTTGGACGATTGTTTGAGCTTGTTGTATATGTTTTTTTAGATGATATGTTGGTTACAAATTAATTCGACTAAATCGGATGCAATGAATTTAAATATTATACATACGTATTGTGTTTTGTTACTTATATAATTATTTGCATTATATACTTCTTACGTTACCTTATTGGAAAGGAAAATATACATACTATAAGGTCTCGTGATTACCTGACTAAGTCCGAGATGAACGGACGCCGTCTCACTTATGTACATAATCTTTCCATCTGGTGACACCACGAATATAAACCCATCGAGGGTCTGCAGGAGATGGGATCCCAGCTCTCGTATTGAGAGTTCCCTGGGCTGTGGTGGAGGAGGGGCGGCGCCCCAGGCGTCTCCCAGACCTAGATATATTTACAGTACTATTGAACCAGATGTATGTTGCTAACCTAGATATTAATATGAATATTTATAAGGTAGTCGCCTTTAGTATGTAAAATTTGTCACGCCTGTACTTTAAAATGACTTTGTCGTAACCCCTGCAATGTATACACAGCGTCTTGAAAACATACATTATGTAATATATATGTATTTCTGTAAGCTGGTCGAAGGTGTTACTGTAAAGAAACCTTCATGTGATTACAATTTAAGAAATGTAAGGAAGAAAATTATGATTTCTTGATTCTAAATTGAACTAAATATGAGCTCAATGTCTGATTGATGTGAGATTTGTTCTGAACCCTTTGAATTTACAACTGAAACTCACCATCAGGGAAGACCTGCCTCATCTTCAGGTAACTTGTGGTGAGCCGTATCACCGAGGCCTTGTCCAGCTGTGAGGTGATGGCTGATGGTAGTGGTAACAGTTTAGCTAGTTCGAGGAACTCAGCGTTTTCCTTCTCCCTCCTCGAACGTGCCGCGTTCTTGCTCTTCTCCTTCATGATGGCCGCGTTGAGGGAGAGCGGCCGCGGAGATTCCTTGCGGCAGGCTGTTTGCCAAAAACAATTCAGTTGCATCATTTGTTTATACTGTTAGCAAAACTATGATCGTCAGAATGCTTGCGACTGTCCAACGCTAACCGACACAGCCTTGACAAACATCTATCTGTCAAGCATCGGTGCCTTACATTGTAGTTAAGATGTTAAACGTAAAGTTAAGACGAAAATTGAACTGTTTTCAAAAATTTATATATTTAAACAATAGATTAAATTGGAAATTATGGAGGTTGCTTATAGCAGAGTGACGAACAAATAATAATTGTCAAACAATCAAGTTGTCAGTTTTTTCAGTCTCAAGTGAGTCCTCCGAATTCATATTCCGAAGGAGGACAATTAATTCCTTTGGTTGGGGTGAAAATTTATTACGTACTTATTTGAGATTTTATCTTTCTTCTTAGATTTTGTATGTTTGAAAAAGCTAAGAATTATAAGATCGTTTCTTAGAAACTTCATCACTTAAAGATCGATACTCTATAATTGATTAAATCTTTCACTTTCGATATTATAATATAAACATCACTATGTTTAACATTCAGCGATACACACACACACACACACATTGACGTGACAGGAGTGTTCACGGATTGATGTATTATATATGCTTTTGTCTGTTTGTGTGACAGTCATGGTAGTGTGTGTGTGTTTGTGTTATATAATGTAAAGTATGCCCCATACATTTCACATAAAACATATCTTCTTTCATGTAAACTATAACCGTGTTACGTCACAACTACACACGTTGAATCAGTTCCCTTTATCTTTATAGATACAAATGTCTTTCACGTGTCACGTTATGTTCCTGTCTTTTAAAATCTTTATAATACTAATTTCAATATCAATAAGTTAATACATTTTTCTATTCAACAACTTATTGTCTAGTTAGCAAGACTTCCTCGAGTGCAGCGTGGGTTCAAAGAGGTACAATTAATTCTATGTATGGTACATTACCTATGTAGGGTACATTGTTCAACTATAGTACGCCTCATACATTTACTATTCAAATTAAAAATCATGTAATCTATATCAAAATACTTATAGATCTGTCGGTGTGTTCACATTACGATACAACTCGTCCCTGTGTCTCTATTACACCGCACGAGTCACATTCGTTGTGATCCAGGACTTCATACAACGAACAGCGCTGAGACGTCTCCATTCAGTATGGAGTTACTACAGCGTCAACAAACACACATTCATATAAACGATACGTGTTCAGTTGTGTTTTCTTGTGCATACGAAAACTAGCAAAATATAAATCGCGGACAGAGTCGCGGGCACCAGCTAGTGTTGAATTTTTTTTTCCTTTCATACGACTCCGCTCCACGCCTGATGCACTCCGGGATGCAAATCCCGTCATCAGAGGACTCATTTTATTATGCATTCTATCTCAAGATGCGACGGAAAAAACCCTCGCGGCAGGAAAACGACATCGGAGCCGAGAAGAGATGGCTATAGAATTAATTGGGAGGGATTTGTGTTTATATTTATATGTACTACTCTTGGCCGTGAACCCGTCAGCTGAGAGAGATAGGCATATAGTGTGTTAAAAAATACATATAGTAACCTACGTTGAAGGCTTTTCGTTTGAAACAACCTAGATACAGACAGCGCCATCTGCCGGGCCGGTTTGTGAATCTAAACCACCTGGGGCGACACGCGGAGGCATACAAAAAGATTCATTCAAATCGGTCCAGCCGTTTAGCAGTACAGTGTGGCACACACGTACAGGAGAGTTATATATAAGTGGAGGTTTGTAAAAGGTCATTCGTGATCTGCCTGGCTGTGTTTAAAAGCTGTCATTTCGCGTTTTTTTTTTGTAATTTTAACATGTCAAACTAAACAAGGACAGTTAACAGTATGTATAAAACAACACACTAAACGTTTCCCGTTTCTCATTCAATAATACGTTAATACTACGTGATGATTTATGTATGAAAAACGTTAAACCATCCGTATGTAGTCACACAAACTTGTGGTAAACATACAGTTATTTATTATGGCTACGTCGATACTACCACGCGTTACGTTATACTCCCGTAATTGCGTTTAGTAAAAAAAAAATTAAGATTAGGTAGCCGACTTCAAAAATTGTCTTTGTATGTTCGTTTGTTTAACTTCCTCAATGCTGTATCGATTTTGATAATTCTCTTCTCATTTAATAGTTATGAATTAGGAAAAAGAAGACGTATCTTGCTATCTATAGCCTAATTACTATATAGGTCAAACAATACAGAACCAGTCTAGTTTGGATTACAAAAAAAAATCTTCAAACATTTTTTTTTAGTAAGATTTTTTTTATATGAAATACAAGTCAAATAATCCATTATCTTACCGACTGCATAAAAACGAAAATTTGCGAGGACGCATACATGTTTGTTTCTCTTTCAAACAAAAACTACTGAACGTATCTCGATGAAACTCTACAGTGCGATAGTTACAAACGAAGTCACGTCAAAATACACGTTAGGTATCAATAAACAAAAATCAACATTCATGTGTATAACTTTTTTGGGCAGACGAGAGTCACGTTGAAGAAATTTTTGAAAATTATTAAAAAAAAAAAATACGTAAACATTATCGTCTTCTTACGTCTATAAATAAAAAAAACATATACGTTTCCCCAAATCTCCCCTTTTAATACGTACAAATGGCGCTGGCGGCTTAAGATCTCTAACATATGGCCCCGTTTGTGGTACGCGAGTAACTTATGTTTCGTATAGATCGGTAGCGGTCGATGAGTAAATGGTGATGACGCGCACGAGTAAATATGAGTAAAACAAATAAAAAAATACAATGATTTATAAAAAAAAAAAACTATCAAATAAAAAAAAAATAATGAAAACTTAATGATGGATATTCTTTCATATATATTTGATAAATCTTATTCATATTTATTATCGAATAATAAATACCGTGCTCTATCAACAGAGTTAAAAGAAATACTTACTGCATGTGTAACTTATTAATGATGAATATGACATTGAAAAAAATACTTAGAATATTGAGAAACTATAACCAATGTAAGTCTCTAATGAGAACATTGACTCGAAACCTGAATCCCATCCGCGATCTATCTGTAGAGCGAATTACATAGAAATCGGTGCAGACAAACCAAAATCATTTAAGAAAAATTTTATATATCACTAATAACAATACTAATAATGATAAAAAAAATACACTTACGATACGCCATAACCAAATCCTCGCGAATATTCAACGCACGCCGCAAGGGATATTTCATTTTTACAAAATTAATATACAAGTGTGAGAAAAAAAAAATTAATATCAAATCTCGGACATGGCCCGTCAGATCGCCAAAAAATTCGCACCACCCCGGAACAGGTCCCGGTGACAACTGAACAGCTTCCTATGTACATTAGTCGAAATCAGCTTCACCTACCTGTACAATGACACCCGCATAGCCATTGTTACGTAACAGTTATTGTAAACAAATAGACAAGGAGGAAGAAAAAAAGAACAACAAAATATTCATACGAGATCATTGTAGATAGATGGAGATGAGACGAGATAAGGGGAGATTTGTTTTATAAATTTTTTTTCGTCAGACATAATTTTATCTAAACTTCCACATTAAACATAAATAGGTGCATTGAGTTTGGCGAGTGATTTTAATAATCAATAGATTTCGCATTAGAGACGATGTGTGTGTGTGTGTGTGTGTTTGTGTGTCTTTATAGCAACAATATCTCGGTAACACGATACAGTACCATCTGCGTTTATTATGCGCGGGCATGGACATGAAGCTATCGAACAGTGATTTGCATATCACACATCTTGTAAGGAGATTCGGACACAAAAAAAATACATACGGAACCCAATACAGTGTGTTATGATAGACATTTGTTATGTTTTGTTATTAATTGTAATGTACGTGCGCACACACATACACACACACAATTAAATTAGAATGTCTTATATAAAAGTAATTAATAGCTATACACCGAATGGTAAAATACAATTTATTGGAATAATCTAACAAATTCCGCACGTCTGTTTGTTTCAGTTAATCTCCGTAACGGATGGACCGATTTTGAAGCGACTCTCACTGTCGGATAGGTGATCCCATAAAGAGATCTGAAGACAAAATATAATTAACATATTTTTAATAACAATTCCTATATTAAATATACTCGTTTATTTATTCCTTATAATATTTTGTGGCTCAACGATTTCGAACAAAATAAATAGGTAAACTAATGAATTAAAAAAAAAATAACTTGCAGGTATAAATTCGTATGTCGCAATGTTTAAATACCATCTGTATGACTACCACAAGTTTGCGTCACTAAAAAACGGATCGTTGAACGTTTTTCATACATAAATCTTCACGTATAATATTAACGTAGGTTATTTAATGAGAAACGTGAAACGCTTCGTATCTAGTAACTTATAGTAAACACTGAATAAAATTTTGATTTTGTGTATTGTAATTAAAATTCACTAGGAAAATAATTAGTGGTATACATTTTCATTAACAATTAAATATAAAAATCCCCGTAAAAAAAATCAACAAATATATATCTATAATGCTTTTAAATCTACAAGAAACAGTGAGCTGGTAACTAAATTGAAATTAAAAATAGATAGCTTTAAATGAAGAGGTGCCTTCATTTTCGAATCCCGATAAAAATACTACAAACTACAAGACTCTCAGTAAGTGAGAATACCTACTTCCAAACTTAGATTTAAAACCCCTGCTTCCGTAAGTATCAATCAAATCCGGGGGATGAAGTTAGAAACAACACAGCATAAACTATGGGACCACCGCGGGCGCCCGGATCCTATGGATTAACGCACGTGTTCCGACCCCCGACCCCCGACCTTCGAGCCCCAGCCCCCGGAGTCCGGGACACCAGGGTCTGAAGCCGTGGCCCACACTTCAAATTAATGAATACATACACGAGATCACACCGAGGAGTTAGTACAAGGGTTTGCTAAAAGAACGTATTTATGAGATTAAGGAAATATATGCGTGTGATAATTTTAACTAACACTGTTTTAGTACCTACCTACTATTTATAAAAAATAGATGAAATTTTTAAGATAAATCTAAATTTGTCCGTATTACATCAGCTATACGCCAGTGAAATTCACATCAAAATCGGTAAGCCATTTCAGGTGTTAGCTTGAATATTTTTTTCTACGTTTCAAGTACAATGTACGCACATCCGTAATGCCATTAAAAATACAAACATTAAAATTTAATTTCAATTCAATATAATCTTAAAATCTTTTTACGTACGTAAAACAAAGAAACTTATTTCAGTACATTTCTTAATATGTATGTAACTTTACATACTTATACGATCTATATACTTTAATAACACACGCCGATAAATAACCCATAGACATCTTCATTAATATTAACATAAAAATATAATATATAAATCATAAAGCAAGAACCAATCTAGTAATTGGATAATCTGCTAAACATTTACGCCAGTAGGATTTACTACACAGACAAACACAGGCTATATATAACCTTATTCCTATGTAATATAGTCGATAATCGAATGCATCATGATACTAGAGCTGCGCGTGGGAACGCTTACACGTCAATTTTTACGCGCCAAAGTCAATGTCTATTGTTTTTTTTTTTTTTTTTCACGCCACAGCCATTGTTTCTGGCCGCAAAGACGGACGCACGTGTCCGAAGGAGGTTTTAATGATGTCTTTTTTGTCTTTTTTTTTCTGTTACATTGACACCTGTAGCGTCATTCATGATTCGGATGTCCGGTCAATGGTTGAGTTGTAGTAGTTTTGTAGTAGACTTGTAGTATTCTCTTTTTATTTTTTTTATTTATGATTTAATAGGTTTTATTTTGCATTCAAGTTAATTAAAATACGAATTGTATATATGATAATACATAATGTAACTAATTTGTTTATTACTGTAAGATTGCAAGAATATTTTTTTAAATGAACTTAATATCAAAGAGATTTATGTTCTATGTTGATATATGCACAGGTTAAAAATTATATATAATATCTAACTTACTAAGCCTATTTACATTAAATAGCGCTAATTTGATAAAATATACTTAAAATTCTAAATAACATCCGCCATTGTGACAAGCATCTCTTCCCACGCTAAATATAATTAAAAAGGACATTTCTCGCAGCGGCGTGTCAAAATCATATATTATACGTTACTCACGTTGGCATTATTATCCTTATTTTGTACCAAGAAGGTTTATAATGTTCAAAAAGTTTGTATAGCACCACGTTCTATATTGTCTTTGGCTGAATGGCGACAGGTCCCGATTGGGTTGTCATTGTTGGGCGCGGGAAAATATTGTTGACAATGGAGGTCTTTGTTTTTATAGAATATTTTGCATAATAATATAATTGTTGAAAATTTCATGTTCAATATTGAAATTGGCTGTAGTTATTCTTGATATTTTTAGTATATATATTTATATATATATGTATATATAGAGAGAGAGATCTGTCGATATATGCACATCACGATACAACTCGTCCCTGTGTCTCTATGACACCGCACGAGTCACATTCGTTGTGATCCAGGACTTTATACAACGAACAGCGCTGAGACGTCTCTATTCAGTATGGAGTTACTACAGCTTCAACAAACAGACATTCATATAAACGATACGTGTTCAGCAGTGTGTTTTCTTGTACATACGAAAACTAGCAAAATATAAATCGCGGACAAAGTCGCGGGCATCAGCTACTGTAACGTATTTTAATAAACCTATCCTTATCCGATTTTTTTTAAGATATCAGTGAGTACAAAAGACTTAATTTTTAACTAGAGCCGTACTTACTAGACCCTTACAGTCATCACGTAGAGACGGTTCTAAGGCTAGCTATTCAAATAAAAATACCTTACAACCTTTCATAGACCAGTAGAATACTGACTTATTTATTCCATTATCCTTACTACATTATAAAACAACACAAAAAATTCCGACCTTATAGCACAAAACTGTTACCACCATAACTTTCGTTAATCACAAAAACGCGTAGTAAAGACAAAAACGGTAAATCATATAGTTTTTGTTAACACAGCTTACAGGAAGACTTTTAATGTGACAGTAGTTACAGATGACGGTTTAGTTAATCTCGAGATTAACTCGCAGAACATCTGTCACCAAAAACAATAGTCATTTAAATATATATATATAGATACTACATATTGTTCAGTTACCGATACTCTATAATTGATCGATTACTTCACTTTCAATACTATAATATAAACGTTAGTGTTTAACATTCAGTGACACACACATTGAGGAGTGTTCACGGATTGATGTATTATATGTGTGTGTGTGTGTGTCGGAGACATGGTAGAGTTGTGTGTGTGTGTGTTTTATATAATGTAATGTATGTCTCATACGTTTCACATAAAACATATCTTCTTAAACTTCTTCTTCATATAAACTATGACCGTGTGACGTCACAACTACACACGTAGACTAGATTCTCTTATAAAGATACAAATATTTCTCTTCTCATAACACATAAACTATCTGTCTGTGATAGGTTAACAAATTAAAATTGTTACCTAATTTTTTAAACATGTTTAAGTTTTAAAATATGTAATGTAATATGTTTTAAAACAATACATATAGTAACCCACGTCCAGGGTTCTCATTTTAAACAACCTAGACACAGACTGCAGCGCCATCTGCGGGTTGATTTGCGAATCTAAGCCATCTGGAGCGACAAAATGCATACAAGATTCGTTGAGATCGGTCCAGCCGTCTAATATTCAGCGACACACACGTACAGTCGAATTGTGTATAAATAAATAAGCTGACTGTCAGAAAAAGAATAAGGATATCCGTATTGAGTAACCTTGTTACCTTCAAACTATTTACACGAATATTAAATTAAAAAAAATATATATATATTACCAAGAGCACTATAGCTCAGTCGTAAATGTGACTTCAACACAACATTCCCCAAACAGCGGGATCACATCCCAGCTGGGATTATTCTTTAGTAATTTTTTATTTAAACAATAGATACGCTATTTCTAAATTGTTAAGAGTATTGCGATGTTAGGCTGTTCGCGGATTCTATTCCAACACGACGTATTATGAGAAACCTTATTTATTTCTATATAACAATAATAATGTTAACCGTGTAATATAATATAGAGTACAATGTTACATTATTAGCAACATGGCGCACTCATCTCACAACTATGTTCGAGAACGTGACTTCTACCAAAATAAATGCAGGTACGTGGCTGTTTGAGCGATTTTGTAAATATATATATATACATATAATTTTACGTAAACGAAATAAATTTAATAGTATAAAAGAAATATATAGAAAAAAAAAATCAAATCAGAATTATTTTAGGATTTTAGAGATTACTTAAAATAAATAGCGTACCATTTTAAATTGTTAAATTTATTATGAGTTGGCACCGTCAAACTCAATACTGTCCGTTTAAAGTACACTCATATGAGATACTAACAGTTTGATAGTGTATTTATGATTATCGTAAACCGTTTATATGGTAAATAATTCTCAAACATTTTAATTTCGTACGACACAATTGAGATAACCTTGCTAACGCTGAGTAAACGTCATTGTACTCAACACGGACAGTTTGAAGTTCTTCACTCACGTGTGTAGGTTGATATACGTGGAGACCGTTAACCGTAAACCGTCCGTGTGACCGTGCAAACAAATGGTAAGGCCACAGAGCAATAACTTTCCAATAATTGTCCGCATTCCTGTAACACCCTTAGCCCGAGTTAAGTGCGGCCATTACGATTGGCTATGATTGTTCTGTTAGTGCGTTCGGGGACCTGTGCTCGCCAACATAGTTAACTCACAGAACAGTTCAATACCTACTCGGTGTTTACGAGCTCTCGTTTCACAGGACAATACATTTCATACTAACTAATCGTATAATTGATTTTACTTAAAATAACTTAGCGTTTAGTTTTTTTATGCGAATCGTTAATTTATATAATTTTGTACTAGGTCTTGCTTCCGACTTCGTCTGCGTTTACTTTTAAATTATGCTCAGAGAAATGTACAAAGTGCTATAAGGACAGACGTGTGGCCAACAGCAAGGGACGTGTATGGTGTGTCACACGTCATGCACTAGATGACTGTTATGACTCGATTCTGAAGTAATCACACGGAGTCCCGGGATAAATCATATCCCATGTCACATTCTGATATATAATCTATATTACCGTAACGTTTCATCAAAATCTATACGACAGTTTTTGCATGAAGAAGCAACAAACATACTTAGTCTTATAGGTATAAGTGAATGATTACAAATCCTCACTGCGTCGTGCAACATTTAATTTTCCATTTACCTACGTGTTTGAAATACATTAATTTAAAAAATAAAATATATCTTTCATAGATAACCATATAAAATATTATACTACACACCCAAAAATTATGCATTTTTTTCATAAATGTTTTTTTTTTACCATTCCCATTAGACGCTACAACCTCGGCCATAACCCGTACAATTTTATATTGACATTACCATCAAAAATAGTACAAACAGAAACCGTGAAACGAGAAAAAAAATATATATACATAAAAATAGACCAATAAAAATAAATCGGTCAAAAAAAAGGCACGAACTCAAAACTCCATCAGATGTCACGCACTAAAACGATCTATTAGGCTTTACAAAATGGCCGCCCAGTGATTATTTGTCATTATTGTAAGGAATCCGTCCGGTAGTCACGGATACGCAGTTAACGTCAACGTTACGGTTTTGTTACGTTATTACTGTTAGTGTCACGTACCGATATTTCTGGGATTACCGGACAAAATTTTCGCATAGTTGCTACTAATTATGGATGGTTTTTGTTTTTCACGAATGTCACGTACCTAGGTGTGTGCATAAACTCGTAACTATACGTATGTTTTGGTGATATAATAGAAAAATACTCGATACAGAGAATCTGTAGTTTTTAATTCACAATCATCCTCACATGATATCAATTAATAAACTGAATACTGTCTGTTTTTAGTATGATAACTTATGGTACGGATAAATCATAGATAATTTATCTTCTATACAAAAAATATCCCTCAAAGAACGTCTTTTTTTCATTCACAAATCCTAATAACATTATTATAGCAAAAGTAACGCCGGGGTATAGCCCTAGTATAGCGTACCAAGTCAGTAGAGTCCTAACAGTCGCTTAACGCCGCTGTTATTTTGAGATCACATTACTCCTTTCCCTCCGAGCGGACCGAGCCGCGGGGCTGAGCTAGTCGTATAATTACATTACATTTATAGTTCAACTATTAAACTTCAAGTATTTAGGTCGACAGTAACACTTGTATTAGGAATATTACATTGTGCCAAAGCAAACAATTCTGTATTAAATGTACCTATAGGCAATAACGAGTAAGGAATTTTACTCACTCATTAAGCACTTATTTTATTTAAATTCCGTAGTTTAGGAGATAATGACAATCGGACATACATATATTAATATAACAAAATACGTATATATGTAGTTTAAACGTAAAATATGTTTTAACAATTAGATTTTTTCAAGTTACGTTCTTATTCAGTACTAAACCGAACAAAACGACATGTATGGCTATTAAAAACATCAAACTGATGGTATCCTCGACTGAGACAGTTAGCGCGGACTAAGGTATACAGTACATTTAATCGTTAGTTTATATCAATATTTCGTTTCAATTTTTTTTCACTTACATATAATAATGAATTAAAAGGTAGGTAAATAATAATAATACAATACTCGTTAGAAATGGCATAAAAGATTTGCTTCTTCGAGGCCAATAAATTTGAAAAACAAAAAAAATTCTTTAGAGGCACGACGTGATGCAAATAGGACAGGAATGTGAGACGGCCATTTTGTATGTTTGCTGACAAAATGGCTACCGTCCCAGCTTGAGCCAACAACGTCTTTATACCGTTCAACTGGTTTCTGGTGTGATATTGTGATAATCAGTTTTGATTGCGAAGTTGGCTACTATATATATATATATTTAGATAGTGCCTTAAACAAATACATGACTTAATCTCGACGTCCTTACCACAGGTCACTAACAAACAAAACGGACAGTCACCTGTTATAAAATCACATATTTCCACATATCGATTTAGGTATGCGAACTGCGGACGTTGCGTGATCAGTTTGACGATAACAAATCGTGGTAAGACTAACCAATAATTCGATGTAATTAAGTAAAAATACATTTTTCATATTATAGTAAACAAATATTATTTAATTAAAAATAATAATTAAAATATATCAATATCAATGATCAATGTATTTTTTTGGGCGGTGAGACTGCTGCGATACTTCCTGTAATGCGTAGGGGGATCCCAACGCGAGGAGCTTAGGACATTAAATATATCGAGGGATGTTTGATTTGTAGCTCTCCGTTTGTCAAATTTAACTGTTACATTCACTTGTTAGTTAGTTTTAACCACGACATTTTTTGTTCGGTAAACCGATGTCATGTTGAATAAATTTATTTGAATATATTGAGAATATTGATAAATATATATTTATATAAATTACATACATAGCTTTGTACGTCTGTTTGTTACGGCTATTCTCTTAAACGGATGGACCCTTTTTGATTGGACTATTACTAGCATATTTATAGTTTATAATAATATATGTAATAATACAAACAGCGGAAGAAACCTCGTGCAAAGCTTGTCGACAAACTAAATCATATACAGGTCCATTCACAATCATACTATGTCTGTTTCCCGGAATCCTTCCTTACGTAAATCACATGAAATTGCGTTGGTAATAGTCACATTGTAACCTCGTAAACCGCGGCTAGAGCTGAAACTTAATCGATCTCAAAAAAACCTAATCTTCAATAAGACAATAATCGATAAAATAAATAGCAATCGATAGTTTACCGTCTTTCCAGTGCAACAAAACGTGGCAAAGTGACAACAATGTTTTTATAGTTCCAAGTTTACTTTCAACCGTTCCCCAAAGGAATCCAGCATCAAATAAAAATTATCCGGGTTACTAACTCGTCAGCGAAATCGTCATTTTTGGTACAAGTTAATACTTGGTCACATCTCGTACGCCCGCGATCACGGTTGCTGCAAAGCAACCGGAACATCGGGAGTATGTAGTTTAGGATAATGAAAAACGCGTAATAAATACTAAAAATATTATTTTCATTTAAATGATCACTCGCGAGTCTTAGATATCAGTAAACTGATTAACGCTTCGTACTTTTCATGTTAACGCTCCATGTTTTAGGGTTCCGTACTTGTACGATAGAATTGAACCATTTTATTGAGTCTGCTAGACTGTCTGTCATCAGAATCTATCTTATGAACCGTGAAAGTTTGAATTTTCACCCAAAAAAAATCTATTCCTGATATAACAACGAATAAAAGAAATATTTACAAATGTTTTTTTTTAATACATCATACGGAACCTTCGTGCCTGCATCTGAAATCGGACTTGGCCGATTTTATTATTGTTATATTAATAAAAATCGGCCTACTTAGAACAAATAATTTGGCACAGTTTTATAAGGTGTAACAATACATGAGTCATGTGAACTTGCGTCTGAACTCATTTTTATTTAGTTCTCAGCATTTATATATGTTACAAGGTCACAGCGACGATCAACAAAATATAATCAAAATTATTTAAGATATAATATATATATATATATGTATATACAACATAAAATAAAAATCGTATAAAAAAACAATATATATATATATAGGTATATATAACCTACCAATTTTCCCGGTTATCTTCATGCTCGTATCCTCCGTACCACGAATACAAGTTTTAAAACTACCTACCACAAGTCACACATCTTTAATATTATAACTACACTGTTATAATCAAGTTAAACCGTCGGTCTGTCAGTTAGTTTCGACCATAGGATGAGACGCGACCGCGTAATGTTATGTCGGGCTGAGTGTTGTCCGCGTTGTGTAAAACATCACACATGACTGATACTGTCCTCATTAACAATGTGTTTATTAAGTAAAATATTATAATTATGTAATTTATTGTGTTGCACCAAGTTTATGGATTTTGTTTTTTTTTTTTTTGTCTAGATGTAGGTACCTACTTACTTCAAGGCGAAGGTTTAAATGTATAGGTCCAAGAGATCTTATTTGAGTTTTTTTTTTTTTTATAGGCAATTTAGTTGAGGTTTTTTTTACATGAATGTATGTAGGTTTACATGAAAGTGATTTCAATACAAGCCTTTATTTTTTTTGTCACGAGATAATTTAAAGCGAAGGTTTGTCTGTATACATCCAAGATATTTTTATGTCAGTTTTTTTTTTAAACAACATTACCTACAAGTGAATTTTCTTTCATTTTTTTCTTAACGACATACTATATTCCCGGCGAAGATTTAAATGTTTACGTCCAATTATAATCGATTTTTTTATCAGTTTTCTGACCAACATAATTTCAGCTGAAGATTTGCATACACACGTCCAAGAGATTACAATAGACAGTTATTATATTTACATTATAATTCCAGGCGACAGTCTAAACGTAAACTGCCGAGATATTTTTTTTATCACCGCCAACATTATCGGCCACGGTCTTACAGTATACATACAAAAGATTTAATTTAATCGAGTTTATCAATAAGGTTTCAGTTAAATGGTGTTCACGGTGTCATTTTACGACGCCATAACGCGTCCCTCTGGCAGATCTTCCGAGTGCCATTGACACTTTATCTCTAACCATAGACAATTTATTCCGTGTCACGTACAGCTGTATTGTCTATGCGATGATAAAAATTATTACGCTGTTATTTCTTCACGTTTATCGATATATTTCTTTATTTCATTAATTTTTTTTTTCACAACGGAATTGGCAATGAAATTATGATATGTTGAGTAAATATTACATTATATATAGATATAGATTTTAAATTAATTTTAGCTGGTCAAGTTTAACCGGCTGCTTCGTCTTGCTAATCTTTGGATGGTTCACTGTCAAATAGATCGTTTGTAGGTTTTACAAGTGTAAGAGTAAGGTCATTACAAACGTATTGATTATAGAGATTTTTGGAAATTCCAAAAAACGACTCCTTCAGGAATCAGAAGTTGACAGTCGCAGTAGAATTCCATCATCAGCTAGGTGGAGCATTATAACCTGATATGAACCCTGGCAGGGGAAGTGAATAACGAAATCTTTTATATGAATAAAAATACAACGTGTGATGCAAATATAAAAAAGAGTAGGTAATAAATAAAAAAAAAATCCAACAAAAATCTCTATTATACCAATTATACTATTTCCTATGCAACGCTTTACACATGTCATGTTTACGATAGGTGGGTAGGTCCGCGTAACAGACCACAGACAACCGTTCAATAACAATTTGCAATGTTTTAATGAGTTAACATAAAAAAAAATATTTTTTTTTAAATATTCAATGCTTAAAAACCATTGTTATAGTAAACACTTAATTTTCTATTACCTAATATATGTATATTATTTATATCGAAAATTACATCAACTTTAAAGAAAATGGCTACCATTGATACATTTTAAAATATAAAAAAAAAATACGACTAGAAATCGTATTACCACACGTTTGACTAACTACATACGGTGCGTTAATGGTCATTCATACAT
Organism: Danaus plexippus; assembly: GCF_018135715.1. NCBI lineage: Eukaryota > Metazoa > Arthropoda > Insecta > Lepidoptera > Nymphalidae > Danaus > Danaus plexippus. The sequence continues at coordinate 1,361,623 of NW_026869857.1, forward strand.
AATAGCATTAAACATTATTGAATGAGAAACGTGACACGGTTAGTATGTAGTGAAAAAACTCATACTTAGCTTAAAGTTACATTAATTAGGATTTACATCACAATATAAGATTCAACAAGATATTTTTTTAACAACTATTCTATACAATCGTAGGTGTTGTAATTATAAAAAAAAAAAACATCGATAAATCAGAGTCACAAAGCGAGAATCAATCTCACGTCTCGTTACAAAGAGGTCGCTACGTGCTCGGTGTTTCCGAACGGGAATTATTCTAGTCTATGGGGTAATATAGTATTATATTGTTCTTTTGATTCACGTGATTTTATTGTATTTGAAGTTTTTCCTTTGTTTTTTATTTATTTCTATGGTTTCACTGTGAGATGCAGTTTCGCAGTTTACCATCGCTTCGTAAGAAAAATGTTCACGTTGCGCCTTCAGTGACGCGACCTCGTTTGACGACATTGAAGTTTTTTTGGACAAGAAATCAAGAAATAAAATTAACAACTGGAATTGATCTAATTTGTCTTTCATGTAAACAACTGGTCGAACAAAAAAAACTCATCTCACGATGAGGTCGAAGACATTCGCGAGTATTCATGTAAATAAAGCTAATATTTTTCGGATTGTAGGTAGGCACTACGCGTATTTTTTTATTTTAAATAACTACATACTCCCGTGATCACGGGCAGACGGGATGTTTTACGCGTATTGTACGCGGAGTAATTAGTGTAATCTGAAAGATATTAGTTTTGTGTTAACCTCGTCTCCATCGGACAGTCAGTAGCCGGTTGCCGGGATCGTCTCCGTGGATGGACAACCTGACTCGCCACTCGCCAGTATAACCTTATTATGTTTACTACGAGTCATGACAGTGATACTAAACACGGAAGGACAACAGTATGTAAATAATTTATAAATAATAACAGAGCTGTAACAATAGACTGGAAACTCTGCGTGTACAGTTAGAATGATAACTTATGGCAAGAATATTAATGATTTTTAAAATAAATATTTTAGTACTAGGACTCGAAAGACGTACCAATTCTCATATATAAATAATTTAATTAGATATTCAAGACAAATAAAAAAATATATATAGTGATCTCTTCTTCTTCCTGGCAATTTATCCCTTATTATTTTTATTTATTTAACTCATCTACATTGTATAAGTCTATTCCAATCTTTCGTAGACAACAAAAGTATGAGAGAACGGAATCCATAGACAATGTGTGATATTTTGTTAATATATCTACAACACCACCCGCCAGGGGGACAGCTATTAGCGGCAGCGGTAACGTGGGAACAGCACCACGCTGCGGCATTGTGCTGTACGGCCATTTTGTTTTTTCATACATTACAATAATTATTGAACAAAAACAATGTTACAGACAGTCGTGACTTTTAAATAGTGATTGAAGAATTATTTTTAAATTTATATTTATAGGTAAATATTAGAATATAATTTTTTTTTTTTAATATAATTTAATTAAAACGTCAATATTCTACGAGTAGCTAGCTATCTTGTTTATTTAAGGCTATTATCATACACTTACAAAGCCAACTGAGAAAATATTCAGTTTGCCAAAACAATTATATAAGTTTAGTAGAAATTTCATTTCAATAGAATGAATCTTTTTGTATAAAAAAAAATTAATATTTTTTTAATTTTATTTAAATTCACTTTTATGTTCTTATACATATAGGAACTTATATTACACAAGAAACGTGTGTGATAGACGGTCGTAAGTATAAACACGCTATATTCATACTTTAATAAATACAACGTTGAAATTTCAGTCCGTTGTGGCAGAATACTTATGCTCCATATCACACGTGTGCCACTTCAAAAATTTAAAAAAGTACATTCCGTGAAAATCAAAAATGGAACCCGCGGACTGTTCGCCTGTGTGCTGTGGGCGTGGCCTCGCCCCGCCTATATAACACCAGTCATCGTGGAGCAGCTGTCAGTCCGCGGTAGGATGAGTCCTCGTCAACATAAACCAGAATATACATAGTATGTGAGCCAGACTGTTGTTGGTTTGAGAATGTTATTGCTTACACACCAGCTAAGATTTGTATGACGAAATTATCGATACACAAATATAAGATTTATAAGATATGATTTATTCCAATAATATAAATAAAAATACACAGAGTAAATAAAAAAATATCAATGGTTCAGATCGAGACAAAAATAAAATCCAATAGAAATGAACGCATTTAACATAGTTTAGTTATGGAAAAAAGTATATATAAACAAAAAAAACAGTTCACATTTAGAACAAATAATCTCGATACAAACGAACGCAGGTATCATAGCGTTGTCAATTCGGATCTTCACCAACAACGAATTTAACTAATGAGTTCAACAGCATTTATAATCTCTTCGACAACAAATATCGAAACAAATTTAAAACTATTGACGAACTCAAATAAACACATAATAAAAACAAATTCAAATATAGAATGAATTCAAATCTCTAACGAAATTATCCAAAAAACAAAACAAAACAAAGTTCAAATATAGAACGGATTCAAATCTCCGAGTAAATTAACAAAAAAGAAAAAAAAATTCAAATATAGAACAAACTCGAATCCTATAAAAACGAAGGCATACGTCATACAGTTGTTAGTTGTAGTAATCCCCGGGCCGCGTCGTTACGTCAGCCAACAATAATAATAATTATTTGTAAAAAGCACGCGCCGGTTCGAGTGCTCGCGGATTTGAAACACAAACAGAGAGCGCGTTTTAATGTTCGTCATCCTTACCACGTGTCTGCACTCCGCATCCACATGACCAACGGAGACCGTGTCCAGCTCGTCCATATACTATGATAGCGTCACAGAAGATACAGCAATTTACTTGAAACTTCACGTGTGTAGTTTGTAGATGAAAACTTTTAGTAATAAATTAATAATACTGTTGCTAACATGATTTTAATTTTTACATTACATTTACATATATTATATAATATTTTTCTAACTTAATCTATTTAGTAAGCTCAATCTTATTAGTTCAAAACGAACTTGACTTCAAGAGTTATAGTTACTAAATACATATAATTTGTTTCAATGACTCAAATAAGGAAGGTAGTTTTATTTTCTCGTGTTCAAAGTCTCGTTCTAAGGTAATATAATTCTAAGTAGTATTTTTATCGAAATAAACACATATAGTATTATACCAGAATTATATTTTTTTAATCAAATTATTTTATTGTATTGAGATCTTATATCTGATACAATAAAATTTTGTTATTGATAAAATTCATATATATTTGTATAACTTTTGTTAAAATTGAAATTATAATTACGATATATGTATACATTGACTATTACAACTTCTGTTCCACAGCGCCATCTATTATAATTATTTGTCGTCAAAAAAGAACTAAGATTCTTTACAGTCGTATTATAAAAAAACTATAATATCCGTATTAATTTTAATGTAATTAATAAGCCTATTAAATTACGACATAAAACGTTTTGCAGAAGCCATTGTTAACAATGTTCTTTTTCGTTACATCTGATATATATTTCATAAATCGAACGGGGTCGCCGCAGCCGGCAGCCGGCCGCCGATTGGTCCGCTCGAGGGTGGCTTCGGTTATCATCAGCCAATCAGGTGCCGCCGGTCGTACGTGACCTATCTCGCCCTCGCACCCCCATGGATTTAAGGGCTCTAAGGTTCTGTTTGCGTTGCATTTTAGTTGTTTGTCAATTTAATTGATGTTCGTTTTTTTTTTGAATGGGCCCGTTGTTCGAACGCTTTCAGCTTGAAGAGGTTTTACTACCCGCGTTTAGAGATATCATTACCTTTATAAAAAATATAATAACTAATAAATACAAACACTAAACATATCGACAATAGGTAAATATTTTTACTCATTTACAGATAAAATAAAATAGTTTCTATACAAAAATTTTAATAATAATTACTGATAATATAAGCTGAAAAGCTTTGCACACGAAATAAAAAGCCGAAATATCGAGACCGAGCGGCGGTTGACGTTAAAAAAATTAACGGTCCCTGTAACAAACGATAAAAACAGAATCACAAACAAAGCATTGTTGTTAGTTTGCGTTGTAACACGATATATTTTGACGGGCTCGGGAGTTGGTTACGAAATAAAAGTTATGAGCAAAAAACATTACATGTAAAACTATCGAGGACTGCTGGATGCGCGCGACTTTCACCGCCTTTAATATTAACAGTTTACCATACAAGAAAATACACAACTGAACACGTATCGTTTGTATGAATGTCTGTTTGTTGAAGCTGTAGTAACTCCATACTGAATGAAGACGTCTCAGCACTGTTCGTTGTATAAAGTCCTGGTTAAAACGCCCGCCTCTCACACGTGAGGGCGCGGGTTCGAAACCTGGCAAGTACCAATGTGATCTTTTCCGAGTCATATGTACTTTCTAAGAGTATTCTGACACCACTGACGACGGTGAAGGAAAACATCGCGAGGAAACCTGGTCTTATAATTTTAAATTATAAGATTGAAATCACCAACCCGTCTTGAGCAAGCGTAGTGATTAATTCTCTAACCTTCTCCATGTGAAGAGGCCTTTGCTCAGAAGTGAGCTCCTATAGGCTGATGATTACAAAGAATATAACTCGTGCGGTGTAATTGTAACACAGGGACGAGTCATATCGTGATGTGGACACACCGACAGATCGCTCACGTTACCTATATATAATATTTCTCTTCAACTATATTTATAATGATAGATTATAATTACACGACTACCCTCAAAACAGTCGACAGTGGCCGAGATATTCTTATAGTTTAATAACCGACTTAAAAAAATGTCGCTTCAGGCTCATGTTTTTCATACAATACCATGTTTAAGAATCTTTGGTAATGAGTGTTTGCCTTAATCTCAGTAACTCCTGGTCTTATAAAATAAATTCTTTCATTGCTACAAAGATCACTTATTTGTGAAGGTCGCAGAGTATGTTACTGGCAACACGGTAATGATCGTAGGAGGATTCCTTAAGTATGTGACGAGAGTGAGAAGACATCTCTCTTTTAACAGATTCAAAGGAGGTAAAATATATATATTTTTTTATAAGTATGTTAATAAACCAATTATTACTAAACCGGAGTCCAAGAAAAAAAAGTGTAAACATAATTTGATTTTTATTGAAATTGGTTATTGGATTCGTTTCTAATTTCGTTCGATGGAGAGAGGAGCTTGGACGGTGGAGGTGAGCGTTTAACGTTAGATAGGGCCTTAAACCTACTCCTGGTTTAGTCCCGGGCACTGTTGAAGCTCCTCTCCCTGCAACGATGGACCCAGCGCCCTCACGGCGAATCCATGGAATGATGAGAGGTTTCGTCTCGTTACTACATACGATACGAAGCGTTTCCCATTTTTTTCAAGAACCAAAGTTAACGCTATAATGTCGAAAACTTATGAATGAAAAATTGTTAACGCTCGGTATGTAGTTACGATGAGAACTCGTACTAAGCGTAAAGCTCATTATATTCTTTATGATTTATTTCATTTATTGTTTCTTTTTTCAACTTTAAACATTCTGTTTTTCAGTTTTTGGCATATCTACAATTTTCATATATATATTTGAAAAATAATAATATTTTTTTTTACATTTTGACATATTTTTTTTCTAAAATTCGAAAATTATCTTCATTAAAATCTGTACCTGACTTCTGACGCATTCATCTTTATCCTTCTAAATTCTTCTGTACACTATTTTTTCGCAGTCGGATAAGAAACATAAGACGTAAGAATTCTAATAAATAAGATTTATCGAGAGAAAAATCTAATTTGAAAGTTTAAAATTAATTTATTTGTATTAACTATAAAGTTTCGTTGACAGCTTTGATTCCGGCTCGTGTAAATTTCTTATAAGAGTGTTATTTTTTACTTGGACATTGATTTTAAATTAAGATGTACATAGAACATTGAACTATTATCTATATGATATAGTCACATCATTGCCTAAAAAACATTTTTTTTGTTTTCTCATACTTAATATTATATATAAGAAAAAAGAAGAAATTGCAACAATCAAAAAAATTACTTAAACTCATTAAACGTACCTATGTTTTTTCTAAATAGGTACTTTTTATTAATTTTCCTATCACGATCGTAATTACTGTCACTTGTTGATAATCAATTTAGATATCACGACGTCGATCTCTCACAAGGATCGTATAAATAAATTTATATTAAATATTCCAGGTCTTCATTATATGCAGCTCTGGAATCATACCTAATCCAGCTGACATAGAATAGAGTAGGAATAAGAGATCATTGCAGAGTTAATCTCAAACTTCAAGTCTCCGGAGGAAGATTTTACATCAGCTAAACGCAAGCGTACCTCTTCATCAGCCAGCCAGTCACTTAGACTCCAAGTTCACAGCATATACTGCATCATCACCACGTATTGCGTTATCCTCAAACCTTGACTTCGGGTGCTTCATTGAGTCAAAATTTAAGGCAGCTGAAAGGAATCTTGGTATCCTGCAATACAGAAGTTAATATTAACCCGGGACAGCTTGTTTGTTTTATTATTTGTGGAATACTGCTGTCATACCCGGGCAGCCACTGCCAAATGTCACTTTATAGTCTGTGGAGAGACGTGCAAAAAAGCTCACAGGTGCCCACAACTTGGTTAAAACCAAGGTATAGTCGAGCCGTGGTCGAGTTACTGCAGCACTAACATGGGCTGGTTCGACCGGGGAAGTAGCACCCTCTCACAGAAGATCGGCTTGAAGTAGTCCTTAATGGCTGCGTTTCGTCCGATGAATGAGGGAGCCGGTTGCCCTTTCCCTTTCCCCAACCTTCCCTCTTCTCCAGATAAGGATGGCAACGCACCCGCATAACTATGAAGCGGATGTACTCGGGCGATGTTACTACCATCATCAGGCCGTCTGCTCGATTGGCCCCTTTAGCATAAAAAAAAATTCCAGTCAGCTCGGGCGCAGGTGAAAAGTAGCCAACACCTCGCTATTTCATAGGATACGTTTTGGATAACTGTTCGCAGGAATAGCTCGCTTAATGCTCCTCCATCTTTTTATCATTAGTCGACCAGGCCAATTTACTGTAAGCTTTCCTCCCATCTAGTCGAAGCGACGCGTCTAACACAGGGTTCGAACAATTTGTCTGCGTCTGTGTTTCCTTGCGATTATAATTTATAATGAGAAAGCTCGCAAACGAGCAGACGGTCTACTTGGTGGAAGGTAGTCACCGTCGCCCACGGACATCCGCTACATAAGAGATGCTGTAGTGACTTTCTACCACCTCACTAGTCTCCAAGTCTAGACTGACTAGCCTGTCACTGAGATCACGTATCCTACGACTTCATTTCCGCCTTGCTACTGGTGGAATGACAGTAGAGCACTATTAGGTCCGAGTAAAATATATAGTTTTCCATGGTCAACTTTAAGACATAATAATCTCACTTATCTAGCTATATGGTCGCATATTAGATATAATATGGCTATTGTATTTACTTATGGGTTAAATAAATTTATTCCTTTTCATAGATATGAAGAAAATAGTATTTTTTTGTTACCAAAAAGCATTTTTTTCCCTTATTACATTATTATAACATTATCCCTTCATGCTTCAGTCCCTTTAGGTCCTAATACTCGAAGTCAATACTCATGGTAAACCAACATGAATTTTTTTTAAGCAATATCACCAAAAACTTAACCTCTGTAAAATATCAGTGAGAGGCTGGATACGCCGCAAGATCCAGGTGTTAGCAGCACTTAGGATTACGACCGCATTTCAACGAACACCAAACATTTAGTAGATATATAAAATTTTTACGACTACAGATTTTTTGGCAGTCACTCTTCTGTAACGGGGAAAACTTTAGACCGTTTGTAACTCAGTAAGTTATGAGGGTATCATCCTAGAGCCACTACAGCATCACATGTTACGGGGTGACAATGATGATTAGTTTGTCCTATATAATGTTTCCTTTCGATTGTGTTCAATATAAAGCAGATATAACTACATTAAATTTTAATATGTTTTAAGAGAAATCATTACAGTAGCTATTTATATACGTACAATCGCGACATCCAAGATATTCGCGTTTCATTTTGCTGAAACTATGCTTGTCTGATGCAGAGCGCGCTTTGATTATTTTCTATCTTCATGATCGCTACGTGTCGATTAATTTACAGCATCCGTGATCATCGAGACGAGATGAGAGTGTCTGTCAGTAAGTCTTGTTGTTAGCGATTACATTAATTTGGATATGTGACGTCAAAAAAACTATTTTGAGTATTCAACGACGTCCATTAAGATGATTTCTTAGTCACACTATACTACTATATTTACACTAGTCACTACAAACTGTTTACTACAAGTTTTGGATCCGTCAACGCAAAACCCGCATCGACATTGAAAATAATTATATTAGCGAAAATATTGTATCTTTATAAGAGAATCTAGTCAGTGTGTGTAGTTGTGACTTCACACGGTCATAGTTTATATGAAGAAGTTTAAGAAGATATGTTTTATATGAAATGTATGAGACTTACATTACATTATATAAAACACACACACACACACTCACACACACACACACACATATAATACATTTACCCGTGAACACTCCTCAATGTGTGTGTCACTGAATGTTAAACACTACCGTTTATATTACAGTATTGAAAGTGAAGTAATCAATCAAAAAATGTTCAGAGCAAAACTTTTACTATGAACTCACTGAGGCTATAGATTCACAGAAATGTTTTAACAAAATTACATCACTGATGAGATGAAATGATCGCTACAGCATCATTATGGACCATCGTTTGACACTTGTTATATATAAGAAATACTCTTACAATTATGATTTCAGATTTTCGCGTTTCATTTAAATGAGATTTTATATATGCATGACCGTTATGTTCCCGTTCCTTTAGCTCACCGTGATCACGAAGACGAGATGAGAGTGTCTGGAAAAGTGTTATATGTGAAAAGCTTAGTTTCATTTACCCTTAGAATGATATACATATGTATATCTTCAGTATCCTTCCGTGTTAATATATAACCTACGTATATTATTTTTATCAGAGTTAGTTTAAAATTAATCTTACAATATTTTACTTAATAACTTTAATTTATCTACGTACCTACGTATATAGTCGGACGTAAAAAAACTAGTAGTAAGGATATTATCATCATCAGCCTATCGGATTCCGCTGCTGAGCAAGAGCCTTGTCTAGAGCATTAATCATCACGCTCGCTCGAGGCGGACTGGTGACTTCAAACTCATAATGTGAAATTATAAGTTCACGTTCCCTGACAATGTTTTCCTTTACTGCCTGTCAGTGGTGTCTAAATTCTTTTACAAACTCCAAATAGAAAAAGGAAAATGACATAGCAGGTTCCGAACCCGCGCCCTCATGCATGAGAGACGGACTCTTAACCTCCAGGCCAACACGACTTCGTAAGAACATATTGTCTCATTGCAAGAACTATCAGAATAGCAATGTCCTATCTCTAATCGGTTCAGCATTTAATTATGAAAGCTGTGCTTTTGGATTGCATACATACATACATTTAAATGAAATTAATAGGATATCGGACGTTCGTGATCGCGGATGCTGTAAAGGAACCGAAATATCGAGATCATGTGGATATGACATAATGAAAAATACGTAGTATAAAAAAAATATATATTTTAGTTTAAGAATAAATTTCTAAAGAATTATATTAAATGTACCGTAATAATAACATTGCTTTACGAACATTCATATAAATAAAATGAGGTATTACAAACTAATAATTGATTAATATTTTAATGTTTTCAACGCGAGTCGTAACGTATTCTGTTCAAAATTTATCATGCCTTATTCGTCATCCCTAATCAACTAAAATAACTGCATTTTCATAGTAATTTAAAAAATATATATTTTTCTTTATATAATCTATATTAAATTTTGTATTTTCCCCGAATACACGCCAGTTAGTGGCGTACGTAGCAAAATGCATGAATATAGTAAAGATAAACGTTTAAACTGTCGGTATTAAGGTACACGACGAACGGAACTCGTATGAGGCGAGACCAAACTTCTCATCATTCCAAGGATTCACCGTGCGGGTGGCGGGTCCTTCGTTGCAGGGAGAGGAGCTTCAACAGTGCCCGGGACTAAACCCAGAATACGTTTAAAGGGCCCTTATCTAACGCGTTAAACGCTCTCCTCCACCGTCCAAGCTCCTCTCTTCTAACCAAATTAGGAAGATAAAAAATATCAAACATTTAGTTCCAAATTACAAAGCGTGATCAGCGCAGGATAGAAAAATAAAAAGCTCTCTGGGCTTAATATAATCGATACACCAAATAAGTGCTGAAATCCTTTACAACTCCTGAATAACCTTCTGTATCGAAACCAGATGTCCTCTGAACAACTCGTGTCCAGCGCTGAACCTGTTTAAATCCAGGAGCTTTAACTCCACACAACCAAAGAAATTGCACAACCAGATCCTTCATCCACGGAGATCGTCATCGAGACGAGATTTTTATTTTCTATAGTCAAGTTATCTGGGGCGGTTTATCTAAAAAAGAAGTTAGATCGCACCGGTAATTAAAATTCTAGGTCCCGAAAGAGGAACCCATGTCCAAACAAGCGATTAGCTGCCGTGACGCTGAGGTCGCGTCACACAAATTGCACCGAGAGCTTTTTTCGTGATAAGCGAGATACAAACTAGGAAACCACATCGCAACTAATTTATACTAGCTCGTGTCAAATAAACATTATAAATATCCTCTTGTTAAAATACAAAAAGTAATTATTTTACTTACATACACCACTACACTACATAAATTGAATACACAAATTTTATAAAAAAATTAAATTAATTACAGTTACGCGAGTTAAGCAACGCATGTCGCGGCCTAGACTTGGATGGGTGACCAGTGATATCATAATCCATATTACATATTAAGTTTAAGTGTTCCTAGAGCTCGTAGTCCGTTGGCAGCGATTGCTTATTATAGCAATCAGTGCTACTACCACGGGTTCGCATACCAGACTAAGTACTTCGAGTAGACGGTTCTCGTATCTACATCGATAATCGGCAATATTGTGACAAATCTTATGAATGAGAAACGAGAACTCATGGTAAGGACACTCATTTCATGTAACTTAATCTCGTAATAAACTAGTTACTAGTGGCCTTAAATTATAGATGCAAAAAATTTAACAATAGAATTGTTGTGTAGCACAAGAATAATGGTAAATAAAAAATTGTATACAATTATTGTGTTGATAATGTATTTTAAACGTTTAGTCTTCTTATAAGTATCTGCCGATATTTTTCTAACAATGTTTCCCGATTTCCGCCGGAACGATCCTACTGAGATGTCTTAAAAAATATGGTCACACACACATAGATTATAAAACTAATTGTACATAAGAATAACTTGTATCTCATAATAAAATATATATAACACGTTAAATTAAAATTAACAAATTTGAAAATTACCGGACGAATTCGCGCCATTACAACAGCAATAATAAAAATAATGTTAAAATATAGCGTACCTTATAAGAATCCTGTGGGCGTGTAACATAACATTATGGAAACCATCACAACGAACACAAACCGAACGTCCTCATCATATAACATGCTTAATACTATAAATCACATAAAATCAGTTAACTGTAATTAATTATAATAACATAACTTCACATCACTAAAACAATGATACAGGGAAGCGTTATCCCGTCACGGTTGCCCGCGCTTGACTGACACGGCATCGTCCCACTCCCTCTAATCCAGAGGGATAGAGAGGGAGGGGGGTGCACCAGCTCGAGGTGTGAAATGACACGTTCTGTTTTTAAATGTTTTGATTCTCTATTATAAATAGATGACTTTTTAAATTATGCCAGAGTCATGACCTATAGTATTAATTGTATATTAAAACTCTTTGGTGAAAACTATTTTTACTAATTAAACTTTGTTGTAATTAGTACTAAATTATGGGCCATATAAGATCTTATATTTCACAGCTAAAAGATCAGTATTATCTATTTTTTTTTTCTAAATATTCCTTTACATTAAAAAAATAAATAGTTTTATAACTACGACATCTATAATTAATAGAGAAACATATTATTTCATATATTCAGTAGTTAATGTCTTCAACTATCATTTTAATTCAATAAAAATCTTTAATAGCGCTACTAATGCTTATTTATTCTGTGACTGGCTTTCACTTTACACGCGAAGCTAATAAATGTAATGCCTACTTAGTTTTTATTATAAATAAAGATTATCTAAACATAACAGCGTTTTAAGCAACCATTAAAGGCATCGTAACTCGTACAAAATCACAGTTCGCCCATAAACTAAACGGACGGGTTTTATAAAAAATAAAAACGTCATTTGCATCTGACGTTTGCCTCTTCCCGCCTCCGGAGGACGCTCGCCTCCGATTGGTCGGCCGCGGACCAATCGACGGGGCTGATTCGAATTTATAATTCAAATTATTTGGAACGATACGATATATTTTTTTAAATTTTTTTGTAATGTCTTATTCGTTGACACAATAGAAACATAGACGACCTCCTTTTTTGTTTTTTTTTTTATTAATAGTAATATGTATAAAAATGTGTTGATCCATTTGTGTGCTTTGGATTTTTAATTAAACGATATAAGGTTTAAATGTAAATGAAGTTAGGTTAAGAACCACTCGTGCCGGAGGTAGTCTGAGACATAATAATTACTAGCAGGTCGTTATCGCGCGCCATTTTGTTACAAATTAAACCAATTCCCGTCCTCTTGATGTAGGGTTGTCAATTGTCAGGTCTCATTGTATTTATCAATATATTTATTCGCTATACGGTTACCAAATTAGAGTATCATTATTTAACCAAATTCTTCACTAAGTACGCTATATATATACATAGTATATGACCAGGATTCGTCTATTTTATTTTAAATCAAATTATAAAAGTTAAGTACCGACCCTAACAGGTAGGCCGTGTATACTGTATTGAGAGCTTTAAATAAGATTTGCTTTTGTTAGTCACGTGTAGTTTTAAAGGAAAAACGATTCTATGTTCTTACACTTAAAATACAATTCACAATAACACTCGAAAAATATTTAACTAACCTTATTTACAAGACGATTAATTATTTAAAAAAAAAACAATTGCACTTAAAAATGTTTTTCTGTTCATTAAATATATTTAGATTAATAGAATCATGTGATTATAGTCGTGGTGGCCTGGAGGTTAAAAGGTCCGCCTCTCACACGTGAGGGCGCGGGTTCGAAACCTGGCAAGTACCAATGTGGTCTCTTCCGAGTCTACATACTTTCTGAGAGTATTCAGACACCACTGACGACGGTGAAGGAAAACATCGCGAGGAAACCTGGTCTTATAATATCAAATTATAAGATTGAAATCACCAACCCGTCTTGAGCGAGCGTGGTGATTAATGCTCTAACCTTCTCCATGTGAAGAGGCCTTTGCTCAGCAGTGGGCTCCGATAGGCTGGTGATGATATCTGACACACGCATCTATCGTTACGCGAAAGTTGTGCTTATTCAATCACATTAATTGTGCTTCAAGCAATGAACCATATTACAATACTTAGATATACTTTAACTAAATCCTTATTCCTTACTCCTTACTACAGGTTCTCGCTAAACGCAACACACACAGTATTTCCGTACAACACCACATGATCGCATAATAATAGTAAGGCATGTTCAAAGGAATTGTAACGTAAGATAATAATTAGTTAGGTGCAACCTTCATTCTTTTTTTATTGATTTAATGATTAATTAATTTATAGGAATATTATAATAAAATTCTACGTTCCCGTGCAACGGCGAACTTGGTCCGGACGATGAGTGTAATATTTTTACCTGCTAGTTGCCTTACCATAAGTGTGCATCGTTATACTGCGTACCAACCGTTTAGCGTTTCGCTTTTAGTAGCCTACAATAATAACGACCGGATATTACGAATGAAAGACTGTCAACGCTGCGTATGTCGTGACTCAAAATTGTGTTAAACTTCTTGAAAGATAATTTAATAATGTCCCGTCTAATTACAATACATTAATTAAAGATAAGTAGGTATCTAAGAATTCTACGAGTACTTATTTAAATAAGACTAAGTTTCTTTTATAGCTGCTACGCGGTCCAGACTCTCATCTGGTCTTCGTGATCACGGATGCTGTGAAGGAACCGAAACGTAGATCACGTAGCTACCTATATGATAATGAAAAGCCTTGCATCAGAAAAACACAGTTCATTCGCATTAATTACATTTTTATTTTATTATCTTTAATATAAGAATAAAAAACGCAATGACCTCGCCCAGTGCTCTAACGCCTCCATTTTTGTAGCTTACGAAAAATTTGATTCTCATTAATTATTTATCTGCTTCCTCCTTATCATACACACGGGTGTTAAGAAAGTTCTCACGTAAATACATATGTATTAAATTTTACATTTACCATACGTATTGTATGTGACAGTACTCTAAACAAACGGATAACATAATGTTAGCCGTTTTCATACAATATAGTGAAAGTGACGTAAACTGATCGTTAATAAAATACTATCTGTAGTTCTATATCATCTGAACGAAAGGAAGATATATATACAGACATCTCGTCTGCCCGTGATCACGGTTGCTGAAAAGTAACCGAAACGTAGGGAGTACGTAGTTTTTTACAAATATAAATCACCCGTAGTTCATCCGAAAAATACTAGTTTCATTTAAATGAATAAAACTGGCGAAAATCTTAGATCTCATTATATATATTTATATGTAATATTTTAATTACTATCATTGTATTTGGGAATAGAACACGCAATAATACTTACAATAGTTCAGACAGACACATTATTAAGTGACCGTATTATTTATATATATATATATATATATCAATTACTATTATAAATTCGAAAAAAACAGCAAATTCCTTGAATGTCACCGGGGATGCTTTATGTCAGCTGGTGCGAGTCACGCCGAGCCTCATCGACGCTGACTTAGCGGCCGACTGTAACGCGACATGCGATAGATGAATTAGAAAGTTGAGATGCAATTTAAACGTTGTAATTAAACCAAAAGGAGTTATTTTAAAACTATCTTCCATACTAATAATTACTCACTATTACATAACATTTTATTAATTTAGTAAAAACTTAAAAACCGTATCATGAATTACGTTCGAGGATCTATTGTATTTAAACATAATGGCGCGTAATATTTTAAATAAAACAATAATAAGCACAACAGGAGGAAGTCAAGAATAAAAAATGTCAGCGTATTTGTCCCGCATTGTGCGGCACGTGGCCTCGTAATGGGCGAGATTGGCTTTGTTTCAGGGCAGGGCGTATGGCCGGTTCAATACAGATTTGGGAAGCGGAGCGGTAATGAGTCGCTTACTTGTCGCCCGCGGCGCTCGCGTGTCCTATTATATTTTTTTGTAAAATAAGAGGAAATTTACATTTAATGACTGCTAGAGGACGGATATAGTAGTTTTATTTTATTCTCACTTCTGTCAACACTCGTGTAGAGGTGATCCAATACTTTTGTGATATGTAGTTACGCGTTCTTTAAATAAAATTAGAGTTAAAAATAAATGAAGAAAATTGATTAAGACTTTCATCTTTAATTGCAATTAGCTGTTCTGTATTAAATTAGTACACAATAATCTAAGTCGTAACCAAGCTTACGTTTCTTCTAAGTGACGGTTAGAGTTAAAAATCCTGGTCTAAAATTTATTTGATTTAAAATTTTGAAGATTTCGCAATGAGCTGGATTACAAATAGGAAAGTCACTCTGCCAAGTACCAAGAATTACTTTTATTTTTAATATTTAATTAAATAATCACTCCGCATTACTTGTAGTCCCAGG